>NW_027272896.1:0-76672 GCF_040938485.1 Diadema antillarum | reverse complement strand
CTACAACTGGAGGAAGATGGACTATAAAAGCAAGGACATCAAGAAAAAGCCTTGGAAAATCAGCACGTCTTTGTTTATAACAATGCATAGCTGTAAAAGAACCGTGAGTATAGGAGCCTCTTCGAGGTCCACAGTATAATTCTTCGGTTCTGCGTGCTAGTAAGTTGACTGACTGCAGATCGACAGTCGAATCGGGGTACATCGGGGCACATCGGGCACTTTTCAGCTCTCTGAACGGGGTGTCAGCGTGATAAGATCGTATAGATCGTTCAGAGAGTAGATACAGCGTGCATCGATCGGATAACATCGGCAACATCGCACAGACAGCGTAGTTACATCGTTCTAAAGCGTAGCTGCAGCGGCAGAGATCGTAATGCCTCATTCCCGATCATCGTAGTAAGAGTGTAGAAAGCACGTGGTAGTCGTAACTGCAGCGTACTTAGAGCGTTCAAACATCGTACTGTGTCTAGATCGGCTCAGGTTTTACCCGATCCTTTCCGATCTGAGAATATTGTCAAATCGTAGCGAGAACGGCATAGTGGAACAGGGGCTTTAGGGGGGGGGGGGTGGTTCCACCTCCATGGTATGAGGTCCATTAGTGCACCCACTGCGACGCAGAGTTAGCCTCATCCTTCTCTCATTTATGTGGAGGCGGTGAATATTATGTTTAAGAAGATGACCCAAACGAGCTTTCTAACTGGCCAGTCTGCGAGGTGAGTTTTGATTACAGATCGCTATTCCGAAAGTTTGTTAATTCGAATATGAAATAAGGCTCGTTGTTCTGAAGGTTCGCTCATCTGAAGGTTGGTTCATCCGATAATGAAATAAGGCCCTTTATTTCGAAGGTTCGTTAATCCGACAATTAGATTCGCAATTCTGAAAGTTTGTTATTATAGTATGCGCCGTCTTTACATTTTTAGATTAAGGAACCATATTCATTTTGGGGTTAACGAACCTTTGGAAAAGCGAACCTACCGAATAACGCACCGTATTTCACTTTCCGATTAACGAATCTTCGGAATAACGAACATCAAACTATCTGTAGAACCCAATTGAGAGGGCGGTTGGAAAGACATCGTTAAACGCCTTTGTGCTACACGAGTGGCTGGCGAGATGGCGGTGAACAGTGATCTTGGAGGGAGTGAGGTACATGGCGTATGCTTTGCATCTTTCTGTCTCTTCCGCCTTCTGCCTCTCTTCCCACATCTGTCGCTGACTACAAAATTGTCATGTTAATCTTGGCTGATGGATGACCATATGCACAGGAACGGCTAGCAAATCTCTTCGTTCTTGTCGGATTAGAATTGCATGGGTATGCATTTGGAAGACGAAAGCGGACGAATAAAAAAAAGTTAGGTTCAAAACAAAACAGAAAAACAAATTAGTTGGAAAGACAAGATTAGCCTACAGGCACAAAGAGCAAAAACATGAATTATTCTTTGTACGAAAAGTTAAATGTATTTGTTTGGACAGACAAGACGATGGATTCCCCAAAAGCTTTATTGTGAGTTTAAAAAAGTAAGCAAAATCTATTTGGATGAAAAACTGAAACAAATCCCAGATCGCTTCACGTTACTGCAAACGTGTGTGAACTATTTAAGTGCCAGGAAAAAAGCAGAGTTTACGTTTCATATCACTCTTTAGCTCTCATTGAGGGTAATGATAACTGGGCCAAGGGAATGTGCCATGAACTAGAATAGGGTAATTAATTACTAGTATTGACCTTAATGCCTATTAGATATGCAACGGAAAGCTAAAGTCCCTCTTAAAATGGAAAAAGAACTGAGAATTGTGATAATGCATTGCCGCATTCATATTACATTGGAATATGACAAGAAGATATTATAACGGTTAATCCGCTCTAATCATACGTAAAATGGATGCAACTTATTAAGGGAATGCAGCAAACTGAGACGAATGCATCATTGAAGTTTGAAGACAACCCGAGAATCCTTGAAAAAGTTATGAATCTTGTAACTTTTGGCTGAATCTAAAATAATGTGCCGTCATCAAAACTTTCGTAATTTGGTGTTAGGTTTTATAGTGCCACGCCAGTTGTCTTTCCAAATATCATGAATAATGACGTGATTAGTAAGCTGCGTGAAATTAAAACCATCAAGTTTTGTCTCACGGACACCCCTGCCAAGTCTCTCATTGAGTGTGATGTCCATCCACAAGCAGCCCCTTTCTGCAGTAATACGCACGATGGTTAGGTTTATCAGGAACTTTTATCTAAGTAATAAAGCTTATCAGTAAGTAAATGCAAGTCAGAATTACAAATATGATAGTCTACCAGAACCTACAGTCACAAAACTCAGCGTTCTTACTCTGCCCTCGCACGTAGCAGAATTTCACAAAATATTCCATCACAACAACGTCACAAGATGAACTCGTTAGCGTACGTATGCAGGCCCTACATACAAAATGTATATTAATACATCATTAAAACAACAGTCTCCACGGACGTAATCCCAAAGTGTTCTGACGTCCAGTAATGATTTGAAACCACCAAGGCATCTACGGCTCATCATGACATAATTCCCAAAGTTTAATTTCTAATTTCGGCAACAGGGGACGTGGGAAGCCGTGCCAATCGGATTAATTCTACCTAGAATTTAATGCTCGCGACGACGTCATACAAGAACACACCCAATTATACTGAGCTACTTGAAAGCAAATCACGTAAATGCGTGTTTAACAATGATCCTCCTGGCGATATTTGTTGATTGCTATGTTGCAGAATCTTGGCCAGCTCTCGCAATAATTGCTTGATAGCAAAAGTCCGATTTAATGATGTTTGGCAGTCAAGTCCCTCGTTGCACAGTAGCGATGAGATGACGGTGTGACGTTATATCTATAAGAGGTGATTATGGTACAGTCGGTTTGAGTGGTTGGCATTTTACAATAGATATAATGACGCCATTTCTGCATAACTCGAGGGTGTGGCGTTTTAGTGGAAGCCAGCATGAAGTGCTAATTTCAAACGTAACTATAAAATGTGACTAGAGTGGCTATTCCTTCACTTCGTTTGGTTCAAACACTCGGAAACATAACATCAATCCTTGCAGTTAGTTTTACTTTGTTGCTAATGAAACCTTATTCAAACATCATGATCTCTATCACTATGATATCGATATCATAACCGATGTAATCATGATCTCAGTTGTCTTAGAGTATCAATGATATATATCGATAAATGTCATTACTTCATCGGTAAAAGGAACAGATTGAACATTAACATACAGCTCACTAATGTTTACTGCATGATGTTGTTGCATTAACATTACCGTTAATAAGTGTATAGCTATTGTCCATGATATTTCATTAACAAACTAAAAACATATATTTTGTGTGTCGATATTGTTAAAACTAAAAAAGGAAATATAGTGTTACTTAACAGCACACCTTAAAAAGGATATCATATATATATATATATATATATATATATATATATATGTACACACACACGCACGCACACACACACACACACACACACACACACACACACACACATATATATATATATATATATATATATATATATATATATATATATTTATATATATAAAATGCTGCATCGAAGCCTGACATGAGGGAATGAAAAACCAACCAACCAACCAACCAAACAAACAAACAAACAAACCAAGCTTTTTCTCTGGAGCTTCTCGGTCCCCTCCCCGACAAAACACAAAACAAAACAAAACAAAATATTTTCAAAGGCGTAAGTTTCCCTCTAATTGATGAATATATGAATATGCATGTATGCATATTCATGACGACGCCTCTTTTTCCTATATTTGGTGTTGAGAAACCAAACAAGTTCTTCGATTCCACCTTGAAGTCAAAATTAATAAATTCCTGACCCTTAGCATTGCAATGCTATCCCGCTCCTCTATATACCCCATCAGCCCACCGTATTTGCGAATCACTTGAACCGTCTTGAGCTGTCCCTCCCGTGACTATACGCCCGGGGACGCGATCAAACAACCTTCGAACCATCCCCTCTGTGCCGAGGTATAATGAGAATTACATCGGTGGAAGGAAAAAAGTTATGTGTACTTTTTGTCAAATGTACAGTGCCACATGCTCAATTGCACCTTTTTTCTTTACAAATCAAATGATTGTACATTTGAAAGTCTTTACAAATTTTAATGTGGATGGAAGGAAACTGTGATGTAGAAATTGAATGCAAGTACACAGAATCATCTGTTTACTTTCCTTCAGTGTCTAATTTGATTTTATATTCCTTTGGTTTTGTAAGTAAACTCTTTACTAAATATATCATATTTAGATGCTACTAAAAGCATCTTATGATCAATTGTAAACTTGTTATATAATGTATGTCTCCCTCAACCTTCCAAGCCACTTGTTCTGTTTATGCAATTATAACTTTTGTTACCATGGCAACAGTCGTGAATGTACAAGACTGACTACAGTGGAAAGTCAAAGGAGAGGACATATTTGCCCACAAGGTGTGAAAGTTCTGTACTTGATTGCTTGTATCTCACACCATATTTTCTTGTCTTTGGCAAATTTAATGGGATGCATTTACAACCCTATCCGGGCAATTACCCCCAGAGGGCAATTACCCCCCCCCCCCCCCCCCCCCCCCCCCCCCCCCCCCCCCCCGGCCAAATACTGGTTGGTGGTAAGGTTAGACTAGAGTAAAGATTAGGGTTAGGGTTAGGGTTAGGGTTAGGAGTTTAGGTAAGGGTTAGGGTTAGGTTCAGGATTAGGGTTCTAAATGCCATATGAAAATGCTTTGCAGATCAATGGCGTTTTCATTGTCAAGTTAACTTCTACTTGTAATTGAGTTAGAGAGTCTTTCTTATCAAAGTGAATGCACAGAAAAGTGGATCTGTTAAGAATGTCAAAACTGAATAGTTATAGAGGGAGAGGGAAGGAGAGGGTGATCACAAGTGGCTACAAAATAATTATTGTGTGAAAAGTTTGGGACATAATAGTAGCTCATCAGGTTGTTGCAGACAGCAGACCACGTAAGAAGCAAACAGCAGACGGGGGGGGGGGGGGGGGACTGTCAAACTGTTAACAAGGCCGATTGAGTATGAAGGTTTTTAGCCTGTGTCTTGTGGGGTCTGTGAGACAACAAGTTGTGTTGAAGATTGTCAGGTTTAAATAGACAGATGGCAAGGTGCAGGGAAGTATACACCTTAATACAATGCCTTCATTTATTTCTTTATTTTTTGGCCTTGCCATCCATGCTATCCAAAAGGTTAAAGTTGCCAAGTTCTATAGCTTGGCCAGATCTCTTCTCATTCCTCCAGACCAAAAAGGATACATTCTATGCACCTTTTATTAAAGAAAATGTCATACTGTAGAGCCTCATCGTCTGCGTTATTGTCAGATACCATGATATTATACATGGGTTTTCGCAGTGGTATGCACATCGGAACGCGTCATCAAAGGACATGTGGGAAAGCACTAACGACCCGGATGACATACGCACATCATCCTCCCACGCTTGTTTAACCTTATGGCATTCTCACATATGCCTCCTACCCCTCCGCTGGGAACCTGGTGAAGTGGTCTCCCATGACTGTTTTGGAATATCTGAAGCACAGTCAAGTTTCAAGCCCATCCATTGCCAAAACACAACAACAGCATTCCATTTTCGAAGAATTCCACCAAGATTAAAAGGGGAATCTTTTCAAAGTTACATTTGTAGTATGTTAATACATTAAGTGTATCAAGAGCTTTCACAATCCATTAGATTGTATTTATATAGTTTTGGAATTTTAGAAATTTGTGGGTCAACTTTATTATTATTCATTTACACAATTTGTATAGATAACTTCCAGGTGTTCAGGAAAATTTGTATGTATAATGACTGTAATATGCAACTGTGACACAGTTTTTCTTTCATTTTCTGTATTTTCTTGTACTTGGTCTTTTAATTGCTCTTTATTCTGTCCCTTCTCTTTTTCTTTCATTTTCTTCATGTTTGTCTGAACTGTCATCCCTGTTCTCTTACTTCGATGTTGACCTTTTCTTTTATGGCCTATTCTGTTATAATGAAGAACAAATATCACCTCAATTGCTTTGATATTACTACAACGTACTACTTCTACAACTACTGCTTCTGCCACTACTACTTCTACCACTGCTACCACCCTTGCTGTTACTTCCAGTAACACCACTGCTACAACTGCATTCTGTTTGTTTTAAGTATACTAGTATACACTACTTTTAGATGCTATTATTAAGTAGATGCTTCTTATCCAGTAGTTCGGCTGATAATCTTTGCTCAAACTATCTGGATAATGCTATTGACATTACGTGTGCTGAGATGTCGTACTGTCACAGGTTTTGGACACCCACAAAACATCATAGAGAAGCTATAGAGCTTGACTTTTGGTTGACACTGCTCTCCCATTCGCAAAGGTAATCGCCCTTTGTGTAGCAAAATTATCATATAACACAAACTTGGTGAAAGGAATGTTGTTTCCTACAACTTTGAATGGAAAAACACTATTGATATTACATTTTTGTGTTATTTGTCTCCGTCATCATCACCAATGTCTTTAGTAGCTCGTGCAAATACAAGGCAATGTGATTTACACATTCATAGGCAGTGCAAAATAAATCGAACACTGATGTAAATTGAAATAAACGTGAGACATGGAGTCTTTTGCCATTATGTGAATGAATGGAAACTCTCTAAGGCTATTTGACAAAGCCATTAGATCAAAGTTAGGTGTGCGGCTACTTCAAATGATGGCCGATGAGATACAAAGATGTCCTTCATCAAACCCCCGCCAAGAGTTAACGAGGCCCCGCAGACATTGTGTAAGAGGAGAATCTTAGTAGGGGTACCACACACCTCATCCAGTGGGGGGAAAGAAACATGGGTGTGGATGGGGAAAACGAGTAATATTGCACCCCTCTGGATGTTTGTCCTCTCTCTACAGCGCCACCAAGCAGACTCTGCGTGTGTGTGGGAATCACTCCCAATTTATTAGGTGATCCGAGTATCCTCTCGGATCACCTTCTGTATCTGTACGGATTCTTTCTTCTTTTTTTTCTTTATTTCTCCCCAAAAGTTGTGCAGAGGTTAGCTCAGAAAGTGCATTGCCTATCAATGTCAAACTTATACCATATATGTATGGTGACCCAAAGACGACAAATCTTGTAAAATCATTGTGATCAGTCGACCGTGACGTCACTATGACGTCATTATATGAAAACACATTTTCATTCATATCTCATTAATGGAATGGAATTTTTCAATCAAATTTACGTCACATATAGTTCAAGTCAAGCGCATTAACTAACATTCTCAAAATTCATCTATATCTTAAAACGTGCGCGTACGCGCGCGTTGAAATATTTGTATGCTCAAATCGAGCTCAAATTTTTTTTGCACACGTTTCAGACCATTTGGAGCATTTTTTGAAAAATTGAAAAAATTGGACGGACGCGTACGCGCGCGCTCATATACGCACGCACAGCTCATATGCAATAGAAATTTCCCGTTTTTTCACACTTATCGGCTGCCTGAAATGTCAAGGAATATTTCTACCAAGTTTCAAGTCAATCCGACTCAATATGAGGTCATACGGGCCCGTCAAAGTTGAAATTCCGCGCGCGCGTCAATGGCGATATACAGTACAATTATGCCAAAAAACTGCCAATTTTAAATCCGATTTTACTCGTCAGGATGGACGGTGACCCTCCATTTTCTGTACATATTTTGAAAGCTGATGAGTTGTACATGTCATTTCATGGGGTGGCAATGCTGACAAAATGATTAAAAGATATCAAATTTCTTAATAAAGTAAAAAAAGTAAATTTTCAAAATGACGTCATCAAATTTCAAGTTCATTCGAGCGTATCTCACTAGTCCTTTGTCAATTTTCACCCAGATTTCAGTATGATGTAGCTTATTTAATGTTCTTTCAAACATAAAATTACAATATTTTGATTGGATAACGGTATCACCTCGTAAAAATGGATTAAAAGTAATCTTGTCAAATTTGACCAGTTTACGTGGTATCTCTATGGGAGTGCAGTTTTTCTGGAAATGAAAATTGACATGACTATCTTTATCGAGCACTAGCTCACTTACCCTTCGGTGAATTTCTCCCAGATTTTAATATGTTGTAGCTGAGACTTTACCCTACCGTAAGTGTGCCCTTTGTTTTTTCATACGATGTCGGAATCACGTCAAAAAATTGGGTTGAAATTCAGGCTTATCTTCGATGTATTGAGATATTTCTTTCTTTCTGCAACTTTCTTTGCAATAACTCAAGAAAAACGGCCTCTATCACTTCTATATTTTGCACATGTTTAGTTCATGTCACGTACATTATTTCATAAAATAACAACTACTTGATCGGACACCATCTTGGGTATGTAAAGTAGGGTCAAAGGTCATAAGTGTTTCACCCTGTATCTTAGTGAATACATGTCCTATCTTTCCCATATTTTGCACACGCAAAGACCATAATACAAGGATCATTTCATAAAATAACCACTTTTTACTCAGATGCCATCTTGTCGTTGCAAATTGAGGTCAAAGGTCAATTGTACTTCTTTTTGTATCTTCGTTATGACGTGTTATCTCTATGGGAGAGAATTTTCTTTAATGTGAAAATTGACATGATTGTCTTTATCGGGCACTAGCTCACTTACCCTTTGGTGAATTTCTCCCAGATTTTAATATGTTGTAGCTGAGACTTTGTGCTATCGTTTCATTTCCTTTGTTTTTTCATACGATGTCGGGATTACGATAAAAAATTGGTTGAAATTAAAGCTTATCTTCTATGTATTGAGATATTTCTTTCTTTCTGCAACTCTCTTTGCAATAACTCAAGAAAAACACGCCCTATCACCCCCATATTTTGCACATGTTTAGTTCATGTCTCGTGCATTATTTCATAAAATAACAACTACTAGATCAGACAACATCTTGGGTATGTAAATTAGGGTCAAAGGTCATAAATGTTTCATCTTGTATCTTAGTGAATACCTGTCCTATCTTTCCCATATTTTCCACACGTATAGACGATGTCGCGAGAATCATTTCACAAAATAACCACTATTTCATCAGATGCAATCTTGGGAGTGCAAAGGTGGGTCAAAGGTCATATGTATTCATTGCTGTATCTTCGTTATTCAGTGTATACAGAATTTGGTACCAAAGATGGCAGATATGACTCCCTTTTCTAAATGAGAATGCAAACATCACACGGCCAATGTCTCTAAACACAGATGAAACTTGTATGGTCATGCCTATTGCGATCAGGACTCGAATCATTGATAAAACAAAAAATCGGATCACCTTAATTTGTCAGTGATGACAAATTACAATCTCTAGTTCAATTTATGATTCAATCTCGCTAGTGGAGGTGGCTGGAGCGTCCGGGGGTTTTCCGTTGAGACCACATTGGAGGGTGCTAATGAATATTTGCAGAGTAGAATTACTAGCCTCCGTAATGATGCATTAGAGGGGTAATACATGAGCAGGTGCAATACATTAAAGCCGGGAGTTAGTATTACAGACCTCTTCACCCTCTGGTATTATCACATATCAAATTGTTTGAAGTGATATGATAGGGGCTGTCAGTGGGTGAGTGGAATTTATAGCTCACAAGAGCTACCTGATGAAGTTCTTTGCGTGACATTGACTTATCGCCACATTGAACGCTCTTGTTAGTAATGTCATCTTTCTTTTGCCCTCTTCTACTAAGGTCCATACCCACTCTCTTTTTTTTTTCACAAAGAGGGTCATGAAGTGGGTTCTGAATATCAAATAATAGGTTGTTTTACTTGAGGGCCTGTCTATATAAGGCAAGTTCCACTTTCAGCAAAGTTCCTTCTCACTTGATTTGTTTAATTCAGCTTGAATGACCCAAAATGTAATGTGCCTTGGTAAATGATTGTTAATACTGACAACAGTTGGTATTAACAGTTTCAATATACTGTAAAAGTGGTTTCTTTCGCGGTGGTTTTATTTTCGCGCTTTGCGCGTTTTGAGGTTGAACCGCGAATTTAACATCACGTGAAAATTTTTGAACTCATTGCTTGTTACAACGCTATCATTCCCGACCACGAATTTAAACACACGCGAAAAAGTCGGCACCAATGGAAACCGCGAAAGTTTCTGAACGCGAAAGAAACCACTTTTACAGTATATTGATCACCTTTTATAGATTGTTGATTTTGTTTCATGTTAACATAAATAAATTGAAATGAACAATGAGAACATTGATAACAAAAACCTGACTGTTATCCAAACTGTGTGCTCCCAATATTACATAGAGTACTGAATATATGATGTATTATTTCCAGGAAAAACATGTTTTGGTATACCTCGTTTCCATCCATCTGTCTATCCATTTATGTATACCATTCCTGTCTGTGTGTCCACTTGTTCATCAGTCCATCCATTCTCAACTATCTCTTAAAATTCTTCAAGTGCTTGTCCATTTCTAACCCCCCCCCCCCCCCCCCATCATATTGTGGTTATATGATTCGGCTCTGTGATATGTGCATGTTTTACCTTCACTTATAAAGGTAGCTGTTTGAGGACTTAACCTGTTTAAGACTAATCCCAAGTATACTGCGGCAGGTGTCTATGGCAAATGTGTGTTTTAAGTCCTCAACGGGTTAATGAATGATGACTAATCTGTAGTGGTCATGAAAAGTCTTTGGTAAACTTGAAGTGGGTTCCGTAGGGGAATGTGAGTTATCACAAATTTAAAAGTCTTCAAGGGGTTAAGAATTCTGCTAGTATATTTTTTCCATGGACATGGTTGAATTACTGCGACTGGATTTCCATCTCTCTTGATATAGCCACTCGTTTCTATCCTGATCACATCCGAGGCACCGGCAAGCACCCTCTGCCGGCCGGCTCATCAAATTTCGGTTTTGCTAAGGAAATCTCTGTCACTGGACTCGCCGATCCTATTTGGTGAGCAAACAGGTTGTGATCTGCACAGGATGACAGACCAGAGGTTGGCATCAATATCCTGAAAGAGACTTTTGCAGAGTTTATGTTCCTTGTCGGGCTCCAGCTCTTTCAAAGTTGTCCAGAGTTGACGGATGTCCAATTTTTGGTGGGACAAGTGCGTGCAGGCATGACTGGGGTGTTTTCCCAGGGAGCTCTCCAGATAAACTAACATAGAAGCCCTCATTTTTCCCCCAAAAATCAATCAAACAGGACCTTTATTAGATCAATTGATGTCTTCAATTGAAGCAGGACAAATTACGAAGTAAATGCCTCCTTTGGTAATCTTCTATCATCTTAAACTTCATTGTGTATTATATGTCATAGCAACCTCAGAATTTTATCAAGAGAAATGCAGTGCAAATCACTTCTTCTAAATATTTCACACAAATATGTGTGAAAATAATAAACAACTTTAACAGTGGGATGCCATCTTCTGATACTATGTATATTACCTGATATTTGATTGACGATGGGAACAGTCTATCACTCTTATCTGATCTGTAGTTTATGACTAAGCTCTAAACTTGCACAATTGTACCAAGAAAATGAAAGAATTAATGTGACTTTGAAGATCAACATTTGGTGGTTGATATCATGATCTCATCTTATGAAGGCACAGTCTGACACCAAAATGGATCTATCACAACAATTACTTATTAGTGGAATTCTTCTTTAATTAACTTTTATTCTCTAATTGTAACAGAAGGGACATATACCACACTCATTTGAATCAACAATCATCATAAGCTAAAAGGAGCATTTCCTCTTCTAAGTTTATCCAGGGCCCTGTTTTATCAAAATATATAATCGATTGTAAACTTCCTTACTACACAAGCTGCTATAGACTTACCATAGAAATCAACTCAAATAGCTCTTCATTAAACAGGGCCCTCAATGTGTTAAAGGGATTGTATAGTTTTGGTTGAGATGGTCCTTTGAGTGTCCAACCTTATTGTGAGATAATGATAAACCTCATATGAATTATGAAAGAGCATACAATTTTATGAGGAATTCAAATTTAATTTGATGAAAATTGGTTTGAAATGGCTGAGATATCAAAAGAAAAAAAAAAGAATGGCCTAATAAAAGGTGGAACCCACCTTTTATTGGGACCACTTTTGTTTTACTTTATTTATTTTTTTAATATCTCATCCATTTCAAAACTGATTTTCATCAAATTAACTCTAAATTCATTTTTGAAATGCATGCATGTTTTATAAGTGCTTTCGTATCATTTCACAAAAAGATAAATTCTCAATCCCCTATCTCAACCCAAACTATACCATCCCTTTAAAGAGGAAATTTTCCCAAACATGTATGTTGAGTAGAACTCTACAAAGATTTGTAGTGTCACAGTAGTAAAATATCAGAGTTAACAAGCGAATGTTGCCAATGAAATAAAAAAAAAAATGTAAAAAGAAGCTTCTCCTATAGCTCCTTCAGGAGATATGGACAATCTTATATCCTTAACATTCTTTGGTGGAATGCAAAGAAAATATGTACTATCATACAGAAACTAATCAAAGCTATCTTTCCAATTTCCCTCAAACTTTCACAAAGTGTTTTACTAACCTGTATGCATTGGCTGAATTCATGTAAATGTTGGGCAAAAGCTCCACTGTATACGAGCATCAATGATCATGCCACAATTAAATGAAATAAAGTAACTTGCAACTATTACAACTAACTGAACCAATAGAAAAGGCTTTTTATGTAGAATAAGAATGAAATAGCAAGAGGCCTGCTATCACAGCATCACTGGACCATTGGGTCATGTAAACTGCTTTGCAAAAATTGGAAACATTAATATTTACTGGAGCCAATGATAGTGACAATTATTGATCATGAAAATATGGTGCAATTAGTTCTGTGCAGTATATCATGAAACAGCCATTAAATGTAGTTAACTGATATGACCCACTGGATTTGTTCTTCTTCTTTTTTGGGGGGGGGGGGGGGTGGGGAGCAATGTTAATAATACTTCAGATTTATTATCAATTCCTTAGGTCTGCAATACTGCAGAAGACACTAAAGACAGTGTTTTTGCATTGTTGCTAAGAAATTGATATTGCTCTGCAAAAACAACAACATAATGATCAAAGAAACAAACATTAACACACATTAACACTCAACACTGCGTGCAAGGTTAAACAGCACATTATTTCTTTACATGCGCATGCTGGAATTTAAAGTCATGACTTTCTTCATGACTTGAATTGCTGTTCAAAAACAGTACTTTTTTTCACAGACGGCCATGTATACGTGCATCTTTAAAGACTGATGTCAAAAGATCATCCCCTTACCTAATTCAATACATCGGCATTGATTATGTTGCCCTGCCCTTGTTTAGCCAGCCTCCAATAAGAGTTGCACTCTGTGGACTTTTCTCCCCACACCGCATGGTAGGAGGAGTTAAGGCTTTGTGTTGTCGTGACAATATTTCTTGTCTATTCACTTTCCCCCATCTTACTCATGATACAACTAACTGTTTAAATATCAGTAGAGACTGTATTAAATTAGATGAAAACTAGTTCTTTGTTGTCGTTTTTTCCTTCTTCCTTACTTGTTTTTTTTTCAGGGTCTGAACAGTTACCATGTCCAAATACAACAGCTATTAAAAGAGCATATGGATATCAGTTAATGGTATTCTTAGTAATGAAAATGTGACACCCCATTGGTTGCAGCTAATTCATGGTATACTGAATGATTGATTGCAGTTATGAGAGAATATACCACTGAATATGCTTCAAAGGCACCAGTCACTAAAGGAACACTTTCATTCTCACGTATGATGTTAAGTATTTATGCAGTAGCCTTATTGAAAAGAAAATACACTGTGTCAGACAAACATTGTATCAATAGAGTGTAAGTAGAGTGTCCATTCAAAGAAATGAATATTGTCATAGATACTGATATAGAAATTTGCAGTTTGAAGGAAACAAAAAAGATCTGTGTTCTCTTGATGACCTGCCATGTAATACCTGTCTAAAGTATGGTTGATGTAGAACCTGCACCATCTTTGGTTTCCATGTGAGTTGAACTCCTCGAAATTGGAGTTGGCACATGCCCCGTTACCCCACCAATCGCAAGTATTATGTGGCCAGTTAGGAATGGGATAGGTTAAGAGCGTCATCTGATCCACTGGCTAAATGATTCAATTTTACCCCCGGGTTTTCGACGCTCTCTCTCTGTACGTCATGGCAACTGAACAATCCTATATCCACTGCAGTGGTTACCTAGTTGAGCTGGTTTGTTGATTTTTGTTGCTGCTGCTGCCCACTGTCAAGCACAGATTGCACGTAGCCATGGGGGAACTATAACGGAGTAATAAAGGCTCAAAGCAAATCTTCCATTTTGTAAGACATGGTGGAAAAAAAAAAGTAGACATAGATGGTACAGGATTCATGCCTTCTTCACACCTCCTCTGTTATTAAAAAAGAAGTTTTAGTTATCTCAAAAGTTATCTAAAAAGTTTTAAAAATTTTAGCTGATATCAAATGAGTGCTGTCCACAGTCACTGTCAATGCAAACAGGGAGGTGTAGCAAACTACATTCACAAGTTTATTATTAAAGATGCAATAAATGGAGATTAATATACTATCCTGCAAAAAAGGGACTACCCTATGTGACTCCCTAATGTTAGTAACTTTTGAACAGAACAAATTTGCATTTCTTGCTATGTCATCATTGTGATGCACAATTTTCTTCATCAAAGAGCTAGTTATGTCTGGTCTTTGCTGTAATTCACTCACAGACAATTGCGAAAGGCATCCAAATGAAGTTGAAACTACTGCTGCCCGAGAGAGATCACATACAATGCTAAAAAGATTACATAATAGAATGATATGTGTGTTAATGTTGTACAGGTGAACTGGAATGTAGTATGATTGAAAACAACAAATAAGAAATGTGGAAGAGATAGGATAATACAGTAATGGGTGATGTATGTTTGTTTGTTTGTTTTGTCTTGTTACATCATGTACAAAAATTACTTCATGACTGATTGATGGGAATCATTGACCTGTACTTCCCACATGGTGTCTTGTACTGCTTGTGTTGTGGGGTTATTCCCCTCAACCGCAAGCATGTCCCATGGGTGGTGAGGGGGTGGACAAATGGAATGTTTGGGGGCAATTGTCATCATGTCTTGTGTAATCAAAAAGAAAAATGAAAGATCAGACAGTGAGCACCATCTTTGAAATGCCTTGCAGATAAATCACTCTTGCATGTTTAAAGTTATAACTAAAACTTTAACAGTCACTAAATCCCCAGTAGGAACTGATGTAAATACGCACTCAAGCATTGCACTGACTTTATGTTGCCATGGCAACAGTCCGGGTTTGAGATCGCGAGATGTCATGCCTCGAATGGATTGATATACGAGTAGGCAGCCTTTGAAGGTTTCAGTTCATTGTGCTAGAGTTTCTTTACCTTCCGAGAAAGTGTTTCACAAAGCCAACAGTCCGACTGCTTTGAGTGAACCTGTTTTTGTGTAAACCATGACTGAAAGTGAAGTCTGATGTGGTTGAAAGCCTAATTTTAGCCCAAACATATCCTCAAAATCTCCCTTCACGTTTGAAAGTAATCTAGAGGGAGCAAGGTACGAGACAACCCCGTAGCTACTTTTAGAAAGGTGTGGGTGAACCTCCGTCTGAAGGGAAATCATTGTTTGCATGGAGGACATTACTGTTTTTCTCCTTCCTTTTTTTTTTCTTAGTATGGAATGCTGTGGTTTAATTCTGGACTTACATGTAGGCAAGACTTTCTTAAAGGCAGTTGCTCTCCTTAAAATATTGTTCAAGAGTGCAGATAATTTAAGTATATCTGGTAAACAGATCATTTCAAATTCACACAGTTGAGTAATGGGCAGTGCAAATCCTTGTGACATCAATTTTATCTAGTATGAAAGCTAGAGTCATTTACCAGTGGCATTGAGAGAAAAAAAGTCATTTTTTACTAAATTACATAATTATAGTAGATAATGTATATTATAGTATCATGATTTGCATGTTGTCATGTGTATAATAAGCTTTTACCTGAGGTTGAATGAGCTGTTTTGTTGTTGTTGTATATTATGTAGCATTCTCCAAAATGATTGCAAGTAGTTGTTTTCATGCTGTTCTGCTGTGAATAGCCACCTTCTTTGAATTGGTAAGGCTTTAAATATTTCTATTCAACCCACTTTACTTCTTTTCCTTTGGGTGAGGAGAAATTCTTTGAAATGTCACCACAGAAAAGTTTGTAGATGTTGAAAAAAAGAAGGCTATTCAAAGCTATTTACAGAAGCAATAGGAGAATGGACTTTTAAAAATTGTCTCAAGGCTTAACTTGTGTTCAATATATTCATTTTTTTTTCAAAATTTATTTGTCAATGTTTGTTAGTGCAGCATTTCAGAGATATTCATATAAGAAGCAGTCGCTCAAATTTTGTCAAATCAATGTGCTCAAATTTGTAGGCAAACATCACAAAAGGAAACTTTAAAAACTCTTCGTTGTAATGTTTTATTTCAGAAATGTCTGTGACAGACTGAAAATGACCAAAGTTGAATAAACTCCAACAGTTGAAAGGGATAGGTTTTGAATGTTACACAGAACATAGTCTCTGAAGTACTTAGATATGAATATGAGACATGAATATTAGAGATGCTGGTGGTAAGTTGCAGTTGTGTCAATGACACACTCTGATGGCATTGTATATCACTGCAATCAAGTATCAAAGGATGTTAAACATCTGTCAGTCCATTGTCGGCATGTTGTCGTTTGTTTCCATTTTCCAACTTTTCTTGTGGATATCTAACAGAAAGGACGCCAAGCTCTTTATGCTCCGTCTTGTAGAGATTTATCTTAGACTGTGAAGATATCCTGACTTTCTTCTTTTTCAAGGCAGAATCTACCCAAATTGAGAAATTTAATGACCCTCTCAGGACCCAGATTGATGTCCCTGGCAGAATCAGTTTTCATCGGCAAATAAGTGACAGTCGCTGTTCTCATTATCCGGGTACCTTCAGCTCACTGGCTGAAAGTCTTTGCTGAAGATTTTTAAATTTCCTGCTGCTTCCAAGTCAGATGTCAAAAGCTGTGTTTGTTCTCAGATCTGTGGTGAATCACCAAGAGATCCAAGGACTGATTTGTTTCATCTGTCAGTAAAAACATCCTGATACTTATCGTCCGAGACTCACAGGGCTACGCTTGTTTGCCCAGACTTGGGAAAAGGTTTGCCGATGATGAGGAGATAGAGACGGTGATGATGAGTATGAGGAGTTTCACACCTACAAAATAAAAGTGGTTTGTGAACATGGTTTGGAAAACTTCTCTTCCTAAAACATTGAGGTATGGAGTGTTTCAGCTGTTGAAATAAGTATCCTCATTTGACAGCCTGTTGCAAACTACTTTTCATTTGAAAGCTGTATTACAGACATCATGGTTTGGCAGTGAAATGCATAAGTCTTGATGTGCTTACATGCGAGAGTCATGGAGTATATACAAATACTATAGCAGAGAAGTGTATACAAAGTAAACCTGATCTCCGCTTTGGCAATTATATTTTACAGACCAAACTAATGAAACAAAAAACATGAACATTAAAGGAGCAAAACTCAAGTAAGAAACAACTCTAGACTACAATCAGCTAGACAGGACATTTCAGAAAGATGATTCCGGTTTTCTTTCAGACATACTAGAAATAATTGCTTGTAAAGCATAAAGCACCTTTCTTAAAATATTTACAAATAAGTTATTTGCTAATCTGAAAGTTATCCTCATTACTGTGCATGACTTTTCAATGAGCTTGTGCAGCAGCCACCACCTCATCAGTCCCATGTGAGTGATTCGGTGCAGTTGCAAGAGAAAGAAAGGGAGTAGATGACCTATGGCATCATCGTGCACAACCCCACGCAAAAATCTGCGGGTGGATTCGGGCGACGACAGCCGAAATGATTACCAATAACTGTTGGTGTTGTGCGAGCTATCATAGCTGTCGTTAAAGTCACATTGCCCCACGGTCATGTGATGAGCTTCAGATAAGGTGTGACGAATCTATCAAGAATTTATTTCATGATGCATCTTGGGGATCGCAGGCCCCCGTTTGACCGGGCGGGTGAACCCAAAGAGCATATGAAATATTGAATCTTTCAAGATGAAATTTGAATCCATCTCTTATTCAACTTCTCAAGTGATGTGCACAGACCCATCATTACCTGTGATGAATGTACATACCCTTTCAAGTATGCTAGCATCATCGACTGCTCAGCTGTAGAGACACATTCCATTAAGTTTTCATGATGAGGTTGTTGAACTTTTGACAAAACTTTTAAAGTTCAACCAGACTTTATCAGAAACATGATTTACATACGTATATGCTTTTCATTGCCTTTCAACATTAAATGGAAGGTTTTCAATGAAGTTCCATCATTTTAGTAGAATATTTTATGCAAAGTGGCTCTCATATACCATACGATAAAGGCATCTCTGTAAATCAGTTGAATTACCATTGGATTTATTGTTGTCCATGTCTTCATCTCAAGGCTAGAATTTCATGTCCAGGCTCTAGTAGATATGAAAAATATGGCTCTTGTAGCAAAATCTTGAACAAAAATAATGAATGTTTTGCCTTGCTGGCTTGCATTAGTGATGAATATGTAAATTCATATTCATGCAATAAAGATGACAGGTTTGCATGACAAATGTACCATTTCTGCATCATTGATAAAGGTTCATATTTACGTATGAAGAGGAAATTCAACAGGTAGTAAGTTTTAAATTAGAAATTTTTAATAGGAGAGTATAAGTGATTTATAATTATAATTGTTGATATTGTTGTTATTATTATTATTATTATTATTATTATTATTATTATCATTATTATTATCATTATTACTATTATTAATATTGTTATTATCATTACTATCATTATTAAGTTAAGAATGAGTCAAGATGATAAATAAAACCTGGCAGTGTAGGTTTCTGCAGCTCTGAGACTAAAAAAAAAAAAAAACATCAACAGAAATGGTTGTGTAATAACCTCAGAAAGTGATCTCATAACGAATGAAAAGAACAAGATGGTAGCGAATTCAAGTTTTGATTTTCTCTATTTTAGCCCTAAATGATTTTCCCTTGAGGCTGCAAGGACCCGAGGGGTCAGTCCATCCATGACGACAAACTTATAAAAGAAAATACTTCCCTTTTCTTTTTGGAATTCTTTGGTAATTTTGTATAATCATTAACTTCCTTGTTATAGAAACAAGGCATGGCAGGGATGAAGGGAAGCACAATGTCATTTGCAGATGCCAATGAACTGTAATATCCTGACCCCAAAGACTAGCGAGTAGGAGAGAGAGAAAAAAAAAATTAGATAGATACAATGAGTGACAGTGACAGAAATATATGTTATTTGGAGATATCATCAACTGCACTGGACTAATATATCCCAACCCTATGAGTAATCCCACTGTGATTGGAGCAGGGTCATTTCAGGACAGACACAACGAAAAGGAGGTGGAACTGCCCACTTGGACCCAAGCCCACTCTGTGTTTTTATTCCTGGTGTTCCCTGAGGGCTCAAGATATTCACTGTCCTGATGGAGGATATTGTACATGCCTTCAGATGATTTAGTATTCTTATGGATGATTGAGACATCACAGGATGACTTAACGATGGATATTGAATTCCAGAAAATGTATATATTTAGTATGTTTAATCTTCGACTGCAGTTTTTAAAAGGGCACGACAAAGAAATAATACGAGTATTTGTGCAACAGAAGAGAAGGATTTATGGATAACTTTCCCAAAAATGAATAGTCCTTTGCATTAGGATCCGTCATACTTTGGATATGATATCAGATTTTGATAGAAAGGTCAAATTTGTATCAGTGGCATGGAAACCAGATTTGATTCATAACAATTACTGGTATTTAGTTTTAAAAGACCAACAAATTAATGTCTAAGTATCCTAAATCCAACAAGCAGTGACATCTGTTTTTTCATGACTGTCTGATGATTATGCACGATTTTGCCAAGCTTGTCATCTTGTGTATTGAATGTTCATCTTCCTGCAAGATTAAGCTAAAAGTTTGTCATGGCTAATGTTTGGCCATGTAGGAAATGATTCTCATCCTTGCTAATCCTTTCCAAGCTGTTTGATAATTGATAGATTCATTTTTTCTCGTTCAGTAAATCATTTCTAACCTTTTTTCTTTTTGACTCTCTGGGACCCCTGTTTTTGCCAGATCATTGGCTTTTAACGACTCGCCCTGTAATTCATGTCTAACCTCCTTCACCACATTCGAGTCTGATTACCAAAGTTTGGGCCGTTTCATCCGCATTGGATTTTCATTCACTTTTACTCATTGGTGGGATGTGAGACCATTTGCCATGGAATGAGTGACATAGGGTCACCAGAGTTTATTTGTAGTCATTGATTATCAAAACTTGTGACCCTCGTTTGATTGCACTGTTGTTCTCTTTTATTACATTTAGGAAAATAGTGCAGAGTAAAAATAAAGTGAAGTGCGTTTACTGTGATTCTCAATTCTCTTTTCTTTCCCAAATCTCATATTTAGGATAAGATAACAGCTAAGTGATTTCACTGTGTGTTGCTTTTATTTGTTCCACTTATTCCTGTGCATCTAGTGTACTAAAGAATAATTGTATCAGTATGTTTTCTCCTTTGTTTTTTTTTTTTTTTTTTTTTTTTATAATACCCATCATTCTCCCAAGTGTCAGCGTTTTTCATCCAAAGTCATGGTTATCATTATGTCTTCTTTGTTTCCTGTTCTTAACAGCAGGAGCTGTTGGGAATCATGTGTTGTGATACATTTTTTAAAGTATTAATGGACTCATGTACACTCTTGTACTATGCATGCACTGGCTTGGGACTAGGGTTAGATTCCGAGGATCACAGTTAGCACCTGAACTGTGTCTGTACCCTGGCAGTTCAGATTGTAACAAATGAAACTGTAAGTACTCTTTCAATGTGTGCTTTGATTACCATTGTAACTTTGTATAACAATAATGTATGATTAAAATACTCTTTATTTTGCATACTTTCATCTCTTGTCTATTCAACAATTTTTTGACATCATTATGCTACTGAAAACTAAGCATGTTTCTTTTAATTATATTTGTTTGATTGAGAACTTTTGAATATTTGAAGTTTGAGTGTAAATGAGTTGTTTTAACCATAGGGCTTTAATTGAGAATTGTGCAAGAGCAATATGGGAGTCAGATGGTGATGCTATTGTACAAAACTTCCAATAATTACTCTTGAACACAAAAGGAGTGTCAATACATTGCATTTAGAACAAATCAAGGAATCAACCTTTTCTGAGTAAAAAGGAAAAAAAAATGTGGGCCCAACATTTTCTAGAGAAATTAATGAAACATATCTTACAGAAAACAAAAGCTGGTGCTTAATATATTCTATGCAGTCATTGAAATGAGATCAGTGCTTTACAACCTATTATATGTGACACAGACTACCACTGTTATCAGCTTCTTTCAGTGGTAAGGACTTTTTGAATGTTTAGCTTATTTTACCTAGATATATCCCTGCTTTGTGCCTTTTATTGCACTTCACCAATTTATCAGTGGTATCTCTGCCAAGTACATTTACTAGTAAAGTAACTTGACCACAGGGGTGTAGCCCCATTGGTAAGAGGAAGCGCGCAAGAAATCTGCTCGGGGTTCACTGGCGGACATTTCCACGCACACCCCTCCGGGCACGAACAACCCAATCAATATCTTTCCTGTTTCCTCTCTCCGCGTACCTGTGCGGCTCCAGAGATTAAACGGCAAAAACTGAAATCGATACGTATTCCTCTTCATCCACGAGCGAGCGAGTGAACGAGTGAGCGAGTGAAGGAATGAGGATGGAGGATGTGGAGGGGACGTTACCCCCTACCCCCAAGTAAATTTGTCAGCGTCCAATGAGTGATTACCGAGGATGTGGGGTTTGGATGAGAGACTAAGCTCCCCAGGTCATTTGCTTCTCATGGAGGGACATACTGGTAATTCATGATCATTTACCCAGGAATGATTACGGGAAGTTGTGAGTATAATTGCTTCCGGAGAGATATTGTCATAGTCCCATCTTCGTACCTCTACATCAGCATCAGAAAACTTTCAGCTTGTGAATGGGCGACCGCAGCAGAATTGCGCAAAACCAACATGTCTGCTAAGAATTGGGTAATCAATATTTGCCCAGTGGGCAAGAAGAATCTTATACAACCTTCCAAGATGTACAAGCAGTCATGTGGTTGCATGCTTACAAACATTTTCTATTTCATTGCATTAAATCCTAATTCAAATTCTGATTTGATTAAATGGTTCTAAAATATGAGTTAGGGATTAGAACAACCACTGTAAAAATTTAAATCCGTACTATTGATGTTAAGTGTTGTTAAATACACAAAATGTGAACAATAATCATAATAGAAATGTTTCCAGACTAAACCGTCTACAGTTATGGTTTATTAAGAAAAATGCTGATATCTCCTTATATTTTAGGCTTTATTGCGAAAATTATATATGGTAGGACATTTTATGATACGACAGACCTACACATATGCATCAAATGTGATATCTTGAAAAATAATTTTAATCACTGCTCCCAAAGGGAAACTGGACCTGTAAGCTAGAAAATTTTCTATTGAACCATCCCATCTTGCCAGTTTAAGACAAAATTACTGAAAAAAAAAGATAAAAAGCACTACCCTACCTGCACTACTTCTTGAATTGGTTGGTTTATTTATCTAATCCCAATATCATTTAAAATGGGGGGGGGGGGGGGGAGGCAAGCAGCTGTTTTAAGGCTGTATTTTTCTTTTAGTGTTTGAGAAACAGAACAGCTTTGGCTATATTTTTTAGCAGTTTATAAGAAATGATGTGATACACTAAAACGTGCATTTTTAATTATAGTGTAGATGGGTGAAGCCTGTTAGCATTCCAAGAAAAGTATCAGAAATTCGTAAAGGAATTTATTTGTCCTGAAATCATGTAAATCTTATATCAAAACTTGATGCAGTGATTTTGAAATACTTTGTGCACTAACTAAATTATTGTTTTAATGCTGGACAGGCTTACGAAATACCTGATAGACATATAAAACTTGTAGATGTAAGAAATTGGATATCCTTTCAAGTGATATCCTGCCTTTGATTGAAGTAGATGTGAGAGAAAATCAATAATTACTTGGAACTTGTTCTTTCTGTGACTATTGGTACAAAAGAAAAAGTATGAAGTGTGTTTAGGCATCATTATCCTTATGTGACCCCTGTGTGAATGTTCTACATTGTCTCTTCATAGACAGAAATATTGGAAAGCATAGGAAAAAAATGTCTGTTTTAGTTTGGCAAAAAAAAAAGAAGAAGACACTACAAAGGATTGTAATTTGATAATCAGATAGCACTCTTTTGGAAGTAATTGTTTTTTATTTTATTTTCTCATAATGGTTACTAAAAAGGACAAAGTACTGAGATCATTATTTTATGATGATCGGCTATTACGTATGTAGGCCTTGATATTTCTTGGTACTTGTAAATGTATGGTAAGATTGTGCTGGTAATTCTTTTCACATATAACCATACATTGTAGGTACAATAATAGTAGTGCAGGTTTCAAGGATCAATCATCTCAGCCTGGAGCAAGTTTTGTTATTGTTTGGAAATTCTATGACTTTTCAGGAAAGATTGTTGAATTCCGTTCTTTCTGTTATACAGATCTGCTATCTGGAATTTGAAAAAATATGTCTCCTCAACTTGTGAAAACAGATGAACTGGAGACAGTTTTAACCTGAATATCCAGGATGTTTCATGCAGATAAAATGACAGTGATATGGAATGCCTTCTTTTTAAATGACTGGAAATACAGATCAGAGCACTCTTTCTGAGGAAGAGAGGTCTTATTAGGAGAAAAGAGAACGACTTTGCAGTGAATCACGACCGGGATTGATTTTTCTGTGAAATGTGTGACTAATCTAACAAAATTACATGCAAAGCATTAAAGAAAAATACATCCCTGATACCATTGCTTCATGGAAATAGCACCATCGGAGTTATGATAGCATTATTATCATAGCAATCAATAGAGAAATCTGTGCTATAAATCATCTTTTCTACAGTAGGATCACAGTGAAAAGAATATTTGAGAATCCATGCAATTCCTAGTAATATATCATTTCCACAACATCATCACAGGGAAAAGTTTTGGTATGGTATGGTGTGGTATGGTATGGTATGGTATGGTATAGTATGGTATGGTATGGTATGGTATGGTATGGTTTATTAGATAAAATGTTCTCGCAGCCAAAAAGCTGAATTGCAACATTTGTTCACAAAGACATAATACTACAATACAAATTTGATTAAAAAAGAAAGTGTTTACAATCTTCAAATTGTTCATCACTTTTAAAAAAATAACAGTCTAAACGTTTTTCTGTGAAAAAAGTTTAGACTTACAGTTTTATTAAGTCGAAGGACTTTAGATGAATGCTTAAGAAATGTGTACAGGGATATACCCGGAGTATAAAAAAAAAACACAACTGGACTTTTGATGTCTTTTATCTGCTATATCAGTGGTATCAGCTTTCCTTTCTCATCTCCCAAGTTCCACTACGATTCATTTAAAGATGGCATTGCATGAATATGACCACATAAACTTCTGACACATTGATGATATCATATATGTAAATTTTTTTTAATTTTTTTTTTTTTTTTTGGGGGGGGGTTGGGGGGTGGGATGAAGGTACTTCATGTTTAAGGTACACATGTCATATATTTAGCAAGTCTATTCTTTTTGCAAATCATGACATCATGGCCCCATCCCCTCCCATAGGCTGGCAGTAGGTATGCCTAGCGATGACATCATTCACATTCTGAATCTAGGAGGATGTGAAATCCATGGCATTGGACGTGCTAGAGAACCTGGAGCATGCGCAGTTCCTTTAAATGACATCATTACCTTGCCATTAATCTACGTCCAGGATGTGAAATCGAAAAGTCCCTAATCTTGACTGAAGGCAACCATCACCAATGAGCATATGCTTCAACGCACATATTCGCTGAAAGATGCTACTTGTGCTTTTTTTTTTTTAATGTACTCAGGTGGGCATGGAATGAAGATCGATGCAGTTAGGCCACCCCTGAATCCCAAAGCTACCAGGTGGGCATTTCATGAAGCAATTTGTCAGATATTTCGTCTGACAAACTGCTAAAAGCTACTGAAATCCTTGCTTCTGATTGGCTGAAAGCAAATTTTGTCCGACAAGTTGTCGGACAAAATGCTTCATGAAATGCCCCCCAGATCTTTAAATGCAATATTCTCATATTTTTTCTTCAAGACTCTCTCTACACACATACTCACATTCACTCTAATGTACCTACTGTAAAAGTAGAAATTTTTGCACATTTCGCTCAACCAGAAGCTAGCACGAAAATAAAAGCTTGCAAATATTTTTGCATGCTATATCTGATATGTTCCAGTAATTAATGTCCAGCTGAGTGCAAAAAAATTACCCATGCCAAAATATCCACTTTTAAAGTATTGGACCACCCCTGAACCCCAATGCTACCATGTCTTTAAAGGCAATATTCTTGTGGTTTTTTTTTTTTCTTTAAGCCTTTTTCTACACACACATACTCACATTTACTCAAATGTACCTAGGTACTCAGAGAGACACACATACACTCTCAGGTTTCACATCTCCATGTGACATGCTCACCCAGGAACAGTGCTTCAGGGCTTTTTTATCACAAGAGCTGAGCCCGATAGCACTTGCAAGTTTAAGGTTGCAGAGAGTAGATCGCATTGCCCTGAAGTAAACTTTAGAATAAGGACTTGGGGCATGTTTTTAAAAGATAACAGATACCAGTTCCCTCCTCTTAAACCCCCAACTAGAGCTATTGTCATGATTGTTGATGTGTTGGTTTGCCTTATATTTTTTTAAAATCATTATTTCCTAGCACACCTCAAGGGGTTCTGAATATGATATTATGAAATTTTACATGAATGTATAAAAAGAACATATCACAAGTGTTTTAATTTCCACCAATGTGGCAGGGAGAATATAGCCTGCTGTCGGGGATTATTTTAGCTTTCCCTCCATTTTCAGGACCATTTAGTATTGCCTAGTATCGACATGCATCTGGGCTTCACACCCTATTGTGGGATTATAGATGTTTTTAATTATATTTAATATGGATATCACTTTTTTCTTTTGCATGATATGTTTTGTATACTTATATTCTTTGTTGAAAGTGAAAATGAATAAATAGCATGAAAAGGCAATGAAAAGATTTCTCCATCTGCTGTGCAGGACTAAAGGAGAATCCACTCGTATCCCAAATATCACCAGGCTCTGGGCCTGCAATCACATTAAAGGCATTATTTGCCATTTGCAGATGAAACAAAAACCCAGCTTTGGTCATATGTTAGTGCTTCAAAATAGTTCTAAACTGTGAGTTTACGATGGAAACAACCAGTGAAAAAATTTGAATCAGTATAATCAGTATCAAGTATTGTTAAATAAACAAAATGTGAACAGTAGTTATAATAAAAGTATTTCTAAACTAAACCATCTACAGTTATGGTTTAGTGTGAAAAATGGTGATATATCCTTATATTTTAGGCTTTATTGCAAATTTTCTATGGTAGGATGTTTTGTGATGGAACTAACATAATACACATGCACTCAAACATTTCTAAAATCACTGCTCCCAATGGTAAACTGTACCTTTAATCATCTTACCCCTTTCTGTATCATCATCCTTAAATGCTATTGGCATTGCACGTTTATACGTTGGCCACGGGGATAAGAGCATTTACAGCAAGAGAAAAGCAAATTTATACGCCTTGACACTGTGCGTCAAAACTTATCAATGCTTCCTGTTGCGCAATCTTGTGTTTCTCTGGGCTTGAGATGGTTAACATTTGCTCATTTTCTTTTAAATGCGATTTTTCAGCAATATTTCAACAGGAGTTCATCATTAACCACTTTCACACCAAAGAAATGCAATGTGGTGGCTGTGCACAAGGGCTGACCTACATGTATTGTATAGTGCCCAGTATGAAAGGGGTATATTTACCTGAGGAATGTTTGGATTACTACATTTCAGAGAGTCCAAATTTGACAGTAACTGGCACAATACTCCCCACAGTCTTTTCAGAGCACATTGGTATGGGAACTTGGGGAGCGGGTCTCTCTTGTCATAATTGTGTAAAGTTTTCAATTCCAGCTTTATTAGTATAAAACTGAAAATGTGAAGTTCAATTTAATCACTGGGAGTAGCTAGACCACCCCCATCAGTCTCTCATCCACTCATTAGCTCTTCCATAATGTCTGATTGGTGTTAATGCGTTGACAGGGACTGGGGGTGGGGGTGGGAGGGACGGAAAGAGGCTGGTGAAGGGGAAAGAGGTTGACTCAGAGCTCAAAAAGCCTTTCAGGAGAGCACAGGCAAGCCCAATTATCAATGTGCGATAAATTAATAACTTCCTAGTCCGAGATGTGTGATAATTCGTTAAGTGAACAGAGAGTTACTCTACCACATTTTGGGGGGACTGGTAGAGGGCGGAGAGGGAGAAACTGTGGGAATTGTGCCTCCAGCAGGAGTATAGGAAGGAAGTAGCACTGTTTCCTGTTATTGTGTCGTAAAGCACAATGCTTGTAACTTTGACATTTGTGGAATGAAAATGAGGGAATGAATTAAATGAGAAGAACAGATGTATATCTATATTTATATTTACGAGGAGAAGTTGTTACTGTGTATTAGTGGCGGTGCAAAGCATTCTTCTTTTTTCTTTCTTTCTCTGCCTGTTTTTCCCTTAAGGACTGTAGATGTGCATCTACTTGTGAGAAGTAAATAGTCAAGCTCTATGTGGGTTTTTGCAAATCTGTATATGGACCATTTCCAGGTTACATTGAATGGACAATTATGCATGAAATTAAAAACATGTATAACACTTGATCATAATTCTCCTTGAAATCAAAATGCTACAAAATGTAAACTAAGATACTGGATGTCATATTTTTGCCTGAATCTGAAAAGCATATGTAGGCCTTACATGTAAATAAATGGTTGAATGTCAATCAATCTGTAAAGACTAGCACACCATAGCTCACCATATTATTTGCCCTTTTTTTGTTCAGGTTTTCTCTTAAAATATGAGTTGAAATGTTCAACAAATCCAGCATTTAGATCCCCAGGACAAGGTATGTTTTGTAGTCCTTCCAGATAATATATTCTGCTCATCACCTAGATTCTAGAGAACTACGAAGGTAGTCCCAAAGTGTTGCCCAATTTTGAATATAATGTCTGGTTCGATGTTGGAAGCATCTCTTGTTCCGTGAGCTGAATATTTCAAGTTAGGAAATGTACCATCGGTGCCACATGTCATAAATATTCATGAGGGTATTGCTGAATTGTTTTGTGGTGTACCGTTTCATCCCGGGAGTGCCAAATCAATGCATTTAAAATCAAGTGCATGCATGCTAGTGTTGTATGTCTTTGTCTCATGTTTGCCCCATTTTGGTTAGTCTGTCTTGTGTACGTAATGCAATCTATCTTCTTCATTCTGGTTTTGTTCTTTTATAGACAGATAGATGAGATGGACAAATATAGATATACAGTGTGTCCCAGAAAAAACAAAACAAAACAAAACCGAGTTTCATTGCAACTTTTTTGCTACCAACAATAATAAATATGCTTTGTGAGATGTACATGGATAGAAAGATATGCTTCTCTTCGTTCATTTGATGCACAACTCAATGTTCATAATTCATGCATGACTGAGCTAGAACAAAGGACAATAGCACTACCAAATTTTCATTTGTACTTTGAGTGAGTTTTTCAGGCCCTTTTGGCAATCTTTTGCAAAAAAAGAATATTATAGCCTTAATATCCATTATTTTTCCTTCCATATGACAGCTCTTGCATAAAAATGATTAATGCCTGCTATAGAAAATGTAAAGGGACTGTACAGTACTGGTTGAAGTGAGGATTCAGGTTTAAAACATTCCTAAGTGAGTTAATGAGAAACCTCTTATGAAATAAGAAAGAGCATGTAATTTTAAGAAGGATTCAACATTTATTTGATGAAAATTGGTTTTCAAATGGCTGAGATATCCAAAAAAAGTGATAGTGATAAAAGGCAACAGGCCACGCCTTTTATTATGATCTCTTTGTTTCACCTTGTTTTTGGATATCTCAGTCATTTCAAAACTGATTTTCATCAAATAAACTTTTGATTCCCCTTAGAATTGCATGCTCTTTGACATCTCATAGAGTGGTTTCTGAATAGCTTGCAAAACGTTAAAAGCTAAATCTTCACCTCAACCAAAACTGTATAGTCCCTTTAATTTGATTTTTTTTCCAAAATTTACCCAGATAGATGGATATTAAATAAGGAGCCATTTAGCTCACCAAACTTTACAGATAACAATGGCCTTCATGCTTCGATGCATTTACACAAACATATTGAGCCAATTGTTTACTGCTAGGAAAGCTAAATGCTTAAGCCAAATGCTTGTTTTTCAACAATCCATCAAATAGGTAAAAATGAAGCATGTTTCTTGCAACTTTTTCTCGAGCATGCGTCATTCATATTCTACGCACAAGGTTTTGTATGAAGAAAGAAAGTTTGGATATTTTAGCTATGAACTTTGTTTTTTTAAATAAATAACAGTAAAAGTCTGAAAAACTCACTCAAAGTTTCCGATGCTTGTGCAAATGAAAATTTGGCAGCAACACTGTCCATTGTTGTAACTCAGTCATTCATGAATTATGAACAATGAGTTGTGCATCAAACACAAAAGAAGAGAAGCATGTACCTTTCCATTCATGTACATCTCAAGAACCAAATTTATGATTTTGATAGCAAATGTTGCAATGAAACTTGGTTTCATTTTTTTTACACACTGTGTATGTCACTATGATATCTTGATAAAGAAAGCTGGAATATTGTAAGACATGATTTGATCAAAACTATGAATGATTCATATTTTCCTAAAAACATACATTTTTGTGTCTTCACAACTTTCTATGCAGATTTCATTGTCTATAATTGTGTTGTGTAACTTTTCAGATTCTACGATGCATGTAGCCATTGTGTTTTGAATCTCCAGAGGTTTGAGTGCATCTTAATGATTTTCGAAACTGTATGTGATGGTTCCCTTTCTACCATTTTCATACTATATTGTACAGGGTTTTTTTATTATTAGATCAGAGGTAAACTTTTTAACACTGGCATTGTAAAAGCCAGGAAGACTTTGAAATTCTAGCAACCTAACATGAGCATGATATTATGTAAGGAAGTTGGGAAAGAATTGGATAGCGAAGGGCATAGGTGTGCTTTGAGGCCAGTCGCATTTGTCACGAATGTGCTAATGTAGGTACCTCAATTAGTGTGTACGTTCAATTGCTTTGGGGAAACTCAAGAACCGCTGCAGTTTCTTTTCTGGCTGTTACAGTAGGAAGCTTTTTATTGCAAATTATGAGCTATTAGTATATTCGTGAGACATCCGTTTATCACCGGTCCGTTTCTTTTGTGCCCTCCTAACATTGCCGTGTAATTTCTGTCTGGTCTGGGATATATATAATGACCCCTCACAATGCGACATGGTTTCACTCCTTCACATCAACTGCGGACTGACTACTCCACAGCTTTGTGTGTATGACACCAAAGAGATTGCCCTGCTTTCAGGCAACTGGTTCCAAGCCCAGTTTTAAAACTTGCCTGCTTGAATGATGTTGCTTTTTATTGGATTTGTTTGAAGGATAAGCCTTTTGTTATCCTCACTCCCATTTTATTTGGCATCATCATGCACACACAAAATAAAAGTGCATTGCTTCCTTCACATTATAAATGTAGAAGATAGTGTTTAATACGAAGAGTCTCGGGCCAAGGATCGATGAATCAAGACAGCCCACCTAGGTATGGGAAGGGCAATCTAATATTGTTCTGGCTCCTGATTGCCTGTATAACTGTTTTGTCAATTGACCTAAAATTGGTGCGTACTCAGGAATACATGCTATTCAACATAGAAGGATGCACAAACACAGCTATCACATATATAAATACATTTGCGTATGTGAATGCCCTGTTGCAACAGTTAAAAAAAAAATCTGCTGGCTTATGGAGGGGGGCAGGGTAGAGAGAAATATGGACAATATTACACAGTATATCTCAAGGCAAATATCCTCCTATTCTGACATGTGACAATAGACAACCGAGTGATCACACGGTGATGGCAAGGTCAGTAATGGACAGACATAACACTGGCTGTCAGATGACCCAGTCTGAGCGGGGGACCTTGCCTCACAATGTCTGTTATATCCAGACACTTCTTTCCTCCTATAACCTTCATCACATTGTTGCCGCCATGGCTGGACAGTATCGATGACACCTGATACCGACTATCTCACAAAGTTTTGAGAGAGATGAGGATATGACCGAATGACAGCCATCGTTCATCGATCATACAATAAACACAAAGCAAAAACACAAACAAAACCAAGCAGTCTTTGCATAATGTTTTCTTTGGCTAATTAAAGAAATTTACTTTAGAAAAACATGTTATTCAATTCCATGCTGATTTTCTTTTTCTTTTCTTTCTTTTTTTTTTTTTGGGGGGGGGGGTAATTTGTTTTGAGCTACATGAAGAGTATTGATTTTGCCATAACACTGACAAAAATTGCAGAATTGCAAGGGGAGGGGAGGGGAGGGAGGGACGGGGAGGGGGACTGCTTTTGGGACAATACAGTTGAACCCATTGAGGACAGTTTGATTTTGCTACAACATGCATTTCCCATAGACGCTTGCCCGAGTATATTCCGGACTAGTACAAGGCTCACTCACAAATTTGATCAGTAGTTTATTATCTACATACACAATTTAACTTGTTGGAAGACTGGTCCCGAGTATTCTTGGGCAGGTGTCTATAAAAAATATGTGTTTTAGTAAAATCAGGTTCATCCTCAACGGGGTAAGCTTCTTCTTAGAAGAAGAAGAAGAAGGGGTAAGCGATACTTGATTTGGAAGCAACAGCATGACACAGATTAATGTCTCTAGCCTAGGAGAACCAGAAAACTGCTGTAAGTGTATTTCAATACTGTTCTGCTTTTTAAGTCGATTTCATGATTGGGATGGAGGCGGGGTGGGGGGACGAAAAATGCAGAGTCATACCGGTATAAGTTGTGCCCCTGATTCCTGCAGAGGGGATACCACCTCCAATGCTCAGCAGAAAGGACATGTGATGCATGGTCTCTGTCAGTGACCTGTAAGTGCATTAGTTCCATTAGGTTTTAGCCGCCTCTCTCAACTGTGATAATCTGCTTAGAGTCTCTTTGATCGCCTGTCGTGTCTCTCAATAGATCACTAGGTTTGCCACCGGGCAGATTGGAAAATCTGCATTTAAAGGTTAATGTTGGTCAACCATCACTGATCTTTTGCTAGTGGTATATGTTTCTCATTGTCTCTTTTCATAAACACACTATAAACTGTGTCCTTATTTGTGATGGCGTGACTTTTAACCTGCACAAATTTCAAATTGGTCTATGGAGCCAGCCATGGGATTCTGTGAACAGATTTCAGTAAGAGAAAGTAGCTTAGATGTCATAAGGGCTTTTTACACTTGTAAATTTTTGCTTAGCCCCGGACCAACGGTGGGGCTAAGGAGGGGGGGGGGGGGGGGGCCTTAGCCCCACCGTTGGTACGGGACTATCCTTAGCCCACTTTCTGTTTACACTCGTTTTTGCCAAAGTGGGCTAGCCCCACCGATAGTACGGTACTATCTGGCCCTGCAAAATAGCAGGGGTTAGCACCGCAATTGCGGTGCCAAGCAAGTGAGTGTGAACAGAACGAAAAAATAATCCTGGGCTAAGCGACGGAGACGAAGTCCGACCCTCACTGACCAATCAGAAACGAGGTAATCAAGTGCTGCCGGTGCGTGCGTGTACGTGTACAGTACACAGTGTAATTATGAATATTCATGTGGTTTGGAAAGTCCGGGGCTAAGAAATACTAGTGTAAAAAGGTCAGTTTTCTCCTTAGCCCCGGACAAGAGATAGTATGGGACTAATTGGCGAGTGTAAAAAGCTGAAAAAATTGGTACAGGACTAACGATAGTCCTGGGATGTGCAGTGTAAATTAGCTCTTCAAGAAGTGGGAAGAGTGACGACAATGACAAATCAGCCCTATAATCCAGTCTAAAGATGGGTGTATCAATATAAAAGTCCCTCTAAGAGACATACATTGTAGGTAATACACCTGTACATCAGTAGCTGTATGGTCTGCAAGGTTTTGAGGGCTTTAAGGACAAGTCCACCTTCATATAGGGCCTACATGTGGATTTAGTGAATGTAGCAATATTAGTATAGAGCACATCAGTGAAAGTTTGGGGAACAGACTATATCCGTTCAAAAGTTATGAATTTTTAAAGTATCTGCGCAGTCACTCCTTGATGAGAAGACTACTGCAGCAGAGACTCCAACCCCAAGCGCCTTCTGATCTGGAGATTCTCCCGCCCGAAACCCCTAGCAAACGGGAGACTCCAAGTTGATGTGTGCGAAGCGCGAAGTTCCTAGGATTCTAGATGTTCTCTGGTGCTATCTAAGGCTTATTTTTTCAACATATGATAGAAATAAGTAAGAAATCCTTTCCACCGGGAGACACAGAGCCAGGGCGGGAGAAATCAAATCTCAAACGGGAGAACGGGAGATTGTGCAAAAATGGGCTTTCGGCGGGAGATCTCCCGTCGAAAACGGGAGAGTTGGAGTCTCTGCTGCAGTGTATGATGTCACATGCATAGAACAATATAAGGAAAATATAAAGAGAATTTCATAAATTCTTATTTTTTGAAAAAAGTGCACATTTCCTCAACTTCTCACTGGTGTATGTTAAGGGTAATATTATTCCCCCTGCCTTCTGAGAGAGGCAAGTCAAGTGCTCTTTTATCATGTAAGAAAAGTGAAAATATGGTGAATTTTCTTTATATTTTCTTTATATCATTCATACATGTGACATCACAAGCTGTAATAGTCTCCTCAACCAGCAGTGACTGAGCACAAACTGCAAAAATTCATAATTTTTGAACGGATTGTCTGATTTTCTTCAAACTTTCACCGATGTGTTCGACTGATATTACTGCATTCACTCAGTCCACATGTCTATGGAGGTGGACTTGTCCTTTAACCTGGTTTTTTGCTTTCTTGTGCCTTTACTCCCAATTGTGCATGCATACGTGTGTGTGTGTGTGTGTGTGTTTGTGTGTGTTTAAGTGTTCTTAGTAATGTGAAGTTGGTGGGAAATTGATGATGCAGGATGACATGCTATACATCTATTCTATTTACCCCCCGTTATCTGTTTTCCCTTTTCAAGAGTTGATTTAAAAAAAAAAATGAAATAGCTGTCAGATTTCTTTTGAAAACTGTCATCTCGCTAATGAGGTCAAATTTCTTTGTGTGCATTCAGTCAACCTGTTAGTCTTTTTTTCTATAGGTGTAAATCTCTTTCCTCGTCTTTGGACACCTGATAAAACATCCAACTTTTTGATCATTGAACTGAAGGGGATACTTCACCCTAATGAGAGGAACGTGCCCGTATGAATGCAGACGAGAGCATGGCGATGAGATCTCGCGTGAGAGGGTTAATTGTGAGGATGATTGACGCTGCCAGCATACATCAAACCCTGGTCGTGACAAGAATATAAAAGTAGAAGACAGCTGTCTCCCCCCCCCCCCCCCCCCCCCGTGAATGATATCACAGCACTTAATTGGTGGAGTACTTCGCCAGGAGGATAACAAAGTTCTGCATAAAAACATTTCCTTCCTCAGTGATGCTGTTCAAAAAGGACCCATCTTATGATAAATGTGTATAATTTATGATATGCAGTGGCTGCTGAAATTGAAGAGGCTTGAGGGAAATGTAACATCCACTTTTAACTCTAAAAAAAGAATAAGAATTCAAATAAGCACACACAACAAGAACTCATGACTTCAGATATGTTACAAGGTCCCTGAAATAAGTATACATAGGCCATGATGTAAGGAAATGGTCCTTAGCCCTGTTGCGCACAAACGCCAGAAAACGGCGTGGAAATTTGACAAACCAATACGCGCAAAAAAAAAGAAAGAAAAAAAGATCAGCTAGCTACCTGCATGCATTATATACCTGTATGCATTGATGCATCAAAAAGTGTCAGAATTTAGACAAAACATGCTTTGTGAAATGTAATAATTAGGGCATTTAGAAGTGGTATTTCAGAAATGGTTTGCATATCTAGTTACATCAGAGTTCATTCTACAATGTGGTGGTGAAATTCATTTTTGGTATTTTATGCCCTAAGGGCCCATTTCTGGCATCACAGCCCATACAAGTATATATTAAAAGGATATTCGTTGCATGGATTGACATCATGTTTTCAAATGCAGAGAGTGTGAATGGAAATAGATTCCTGAAGGGGAAAACTCCATCTTCTTTTTCCTGTACATTACATTGTGCATGGAGGAGAATGAAGTGAGCTCGATTTACCTTAACCATCCCTGTGCCAATGAATCAAATGTGTACAAATATCATACAAAATACCTATGGACAGACAATAAATGTGGCACCACAGAGGGTTGAATGAGCCAGATCACTGAGGTAAAATATTTCCCAGCCAATTTCAAAGTTACACTGTCTTAATATGGATATCTAGAAGTTGCGTCAAGATTCAAGGGATTAGATGAAGATAGATTACACCAAAGCAAAGAGAGATTGATTTTTCTCATGTTTTATTCAATTAAATTAAAAATTCTTCTATTATACAGTGTACCGTATTCCCATTGAATAGAGTGTACTACATAATACAAAGTATACATTTGACATATTTTGTTATTTGAACAATTTATAAGAAGTTCGAGTTATAAAGTATGATACAAATAATTTTATTTAAGATACAAATGATAATAACAATATGGGGAATAAATGTATCTTGATCATTGTAATTACTGTCCATAAGAAAACGTATCTATACATTTTATTGAAATAGATACAGAGTATATCGGGTATATTGGAAAAGGAGATGGATGTAGAAATTACAAAGATTAATAGGAATTTTTCAGACGAGGGAGTGGAGGAGAGGGGGAAGAGAAGGGACAGGTCATAGGGAAATCTTGGTAAAACAGGAAAACGAGCTTCCTACCGTCGTAAAAGATAAATGTCCATATATAGACATGACACGAACACACACACACACACTCAAGTGATGAATGCACCTTAATAAAGGACATACTATACTTTCCTAAATTGCTTACCACTTCCAGTCTCTCCCAACCTTGAATGATGAATAATAATGATCTTCCACCATCCAGTGCCAGATTTTCATATTTAAAAAAAAAATGATATATTTCTGTTGAATTCTTTGTGAGCATTTTGACATGTCATTTACCGGCTCCCTTCCCGGTCTATGATTGATTTTTGCTTGCTGACGAGAGCAGTTGCCCGATACCATGCAAGGTGATTTAAAAGATTTCAAGAGTTTTTTCGGATATTCAGATGGACCTTGAAATCCTATCAAATCTCTTGAATAAATCATCAAAATTTCACACTCTACAGTGTCTGAATGCTACAGTTCAATGGAAGGTCACATCTCAAATCAAAAGACCGCAAAGCATATAGTGTTTCCCATTTACTCTTGACATTAAGATGAAGAATTGCCGAGTGCCCATTTGCAATCCATTTGTCAAAAAAAGGACCCCAGTGCTCCCATGATGCACCTGAGAATCTTGCATGGGTGTCTCATGCAGCATCAGAACTTGGAAAAACATCTTTAATGGGATATAGTGCTGATGCGGCACTGAAAAAAAGAAGTACACATGTATGTTATGTACCAGGTGGTGCTTACATGGGGGAAAAACAACAGAAGACATAGCTTCACCTGTCTTTGCAAGAATGAAATAATTATTTCAATTGATAATAACTGACATGCTTAATATTTCAAAGTGTGTTAATGTGTATGTATGTGTGTGTGGGGGGGGGGGGAGGTTATTAACTATAACCAGTTATGAAACACATGGCAAAAATTACCTGATGCAAAAGATTACCTGATCTTTATATTGACAGACATTTTATGGAAAGATGATGAAATAACATGAAGGATATTCAACCTCTAAAACCAAGAAAACCAAGACTGTACCGAAGTCCTAAGTCTTTGAAACTCAAATAAAAAAGAGCAGAGGAATAATTTTCTTTGTTATCAACACTAGGTAAAATTCAACACTGGAATATCATGTTCAGTGGAGAGTTAATCCTGTGGACACTTATTTTTAAGGAGGTGGTGGTGGGGGTGGGGGAGGGGCAAGGCAGGGTGTCTGGTATAAAGATGACAGTTGAGCAATTTTGACTTCCATTTAAGGTATTTTGGGATGAGAAGGAGATGAGATCTTTGAAGTATACAGGAATTTAATGGGGGGAGAAGTTTCACCTATGACATGATGGTAAAGCCAATAATGAAGGAATTACCATAATACTACCACAGAAAGTTCTTTGAAAATGCTTCATTAAACACAAAGAAAGAATGAATGAAAAGTCACTCTTGGACTGAGTCCAAAAAAAAATATTTTAGGTCTATATAACTTTCCTCTCTTTCAATCTTTTTCATTCTCTCTCCATTCTGTTACCCAGGTGACCCATGATATTGTTTGGACAGCTTTTGCCAATGATCTCCCAATTTTCTTCTTACACCATATCCAGTACTGTCTCAGCTCAAGCGACAGGGGGTCATTAGCGGACCTGAAAGCGGCCATTCTCTGGAGCGATTCGTCACAGGTAAGTGACCAAAGGATATTTGCTTAGAATTTTAAAAGCTGCAGTGAAGAGTTTTCTTAGTTCATTGAGACTTGCAGGCACAAAAGTTCTTGAGCGAGTAGACAATGGCACCAAAGCTAATGGCTGGAGGTGTTCTGCTGAGGAAATATAGCTTCTTATTGGGTCTGTTGTTATTGAAGAAGAGGTAATAATGAGAATGAGTTTTTTGAGAGGCAATGCAACAAAGTCACTAGTTACAGCTTTCCTCCTGAAAAAAAGAAAGAAAGAAAATGGGTTCTAGGGAATGGAAGACGTGCAGTGGGCAGTGTTCAGTTTCACACACAGAAAATAGTAGAAGCATGCTGCATTCCAACCATGATTGAAGTCATGAACTGTTGTGTCAGGGGAAGTAAAAGATACACTGCTGGATTCTTTTTTCATTCAAAGGTGCATGTACAAGCTACATCAATAAATTTACTTTGTGATTCTAGAAGGTAAACAACTGATATGACCAGGGATGCCTCATGAAAAATTGGCAAAAGTTTTGGAGAAGTTTATCATGACTTGTTTCATACTGAGCTCTAGTGAGCTCTTTTGGCAGTGTAGCGTGTTGAAATTAATTGTTGTGAAATCAATAAAGAGATGTTGTCGAACGTGAAACTGAAGTGTACTTGAAGAAGGGTAGATAACATGAAGAAGGGTAGATCCCTCGGCTGCCACCACTTGTAGCATCCCATCGCTGCCACCAGTTGTAGTGCTGCTTAGTATACTATGTAGATATACCAGATGGATTTTTTTTTTCTGACTGATATGATTCTATCTACTATTATTTTGGAGACACCTTCACTGGACCTGAAGTATCAGTTCATCTCTGCCGTCTTGTTGCTTTAATTGCCATCATGCCTACAATGTTCATTCAAATGAAATTGATGAGTTAATTTCTGTTTCTAATCAAGTGTAAAACAAAATCTATTGCTTGTTGCCCCCATGATACAAACTCCCTGGGAATTTGTTGCAGAAACCATTGTAGATATGCATGAGGTGAATGAACTTTCACACAATTCACTTTCATTCTTCATTCAGTTCTTATATCCTTTGATCATTCAGTTGACAAGTGATGCTTTCTTGAGGATCGGAAGTGAATGTCCCCTCTTGTTTCCAGATGATTGTCATCACCTCTTTATCACCATTGTAGTTTTTGACCCATCTGCTCAGAATAATTCTGGTGGTCTGGCTTATGACAATGGCTCTATTACCCCTGTTAGTAATTCCATAATCCGACCACTCTTCTTTAATCCCGATGACACAAACTCTGGCTTCTTCTTCAGGCATGTATCTGCCTAGGTTTTCATAAGCTCAGAGGGTTAGCTTCAACCTCTGAGGACTACTGTTCCAATTCCATTGACATCTCATGGCAGTAAATGTCAAGAAGTGAAATGAAATGAAATGAAATGAATAGAAATGAAATGAATGTAGCATGAGTGCCAGCAGTAATGACAAACTGAAAGTGATATTGTACACTGTCACCGTGTTTAAGTTAACTTGAAATATGTAAAGTCAAATAAACAGTTTAAGTGTCATTGAAATATACGACATGAAAATGTAACCTTTAAAAAATATATATGTATTCATAAATAAGATACATCCAAAGTCAATGATAATAAATGTAATTTACTTTTGACTTTCCCAGTGGTTTACACGCAAACATTACCTTTTTAAAGTATTAATGATATTTCTTAACAATTAGGGACTTAGTGACCAATTCACCAAAAGGTCGTCACTGTGAGGTTGTCAAAAGAAAACTACTTGAAGAAATTATATATTTTGTGTGATACATCCTATTTGGACTCACTTTACATGGTCACTAAAAAGGAAAATTATTTCTTGATAAGCAATTACCACAGAACTGACAGCCTAAATACACTCCCTCTTATTTTACAACATGTCAGAAAAGATCTTAATATCCAATTCTAATGAGATTTCTACTATTTTAATTGTCTCATTTTACCATGTATAGGAAATCAACTTCGTTATGCATTTGATATCATTTTAAATCTTCTATCTAGTGACCATCAAGCAGTAACTTGATTTAACTCACTGACAGAGAGGGAGTAGGCAGGCTCAAAAGATTATTTGATAATAGATTATAAAAAGCTTCATGAATATGGCTGAAATACTTGACAGTTCTTACCAATATCATTCACCTTTTTTTTTCATCCCTCACCTAAAAAGCTTTAGATGGATCTTTTTTTTTAACATCTAGCCTAGATTGCAAGAGTTCAACTTGACTAAGATGATATGGCAACAGATAAGGTTACCCTTTCAGGTTTTCTGCATAAACACCTTTAGGTTTTAACACTCTCAACAATTCTCTTATTATGCAGTACTGTTTATCTGTGGACTGATTTTGGGTTCGATATCAATGGTAAAGTGACTCAAGACTCGATGAGAATGGTGCAGTGATGTAATTACAGTATAAAAAAGCTCGAAAGATCTTTCTCATAGCACGAAGACGAGGTACTTTTTTTCCACACATTATTCTATCCTGAGGTCAGTGTAAAGTTACTTTTGAGAAGTAGAACTTAAACACACAAATTTCAGTCATTGTTAAATACACTTTGTTGGTATGTAATGCATTTTTATTCAATATGTGATATTCATAAATGGTATTGAATAGATATTTCTTTTTGCTTTAAAGTGTGTGTATTCATACCTTTCATGATAATTACTGGTGGATGGTTTATATTTATTTTTAGTTTATGTCATTCTTAATGGAGTAGACTAAACAACATGACTGTTGATATGTATGCTCTTGATATCTAGAAAAAAAAATTGATAGATAAGATAATTCACGACTATTGTGTACAGTAGCAGTAATATTTACATTTTGCATTTGTTAAGCAGTTCATCACCTTCACTGCAAATCAGAGATAGTTGTGGAAAACAAACAAACAAACAAACAGTGTCAAACCTCAAGTCAGTTGGCAGGCTTTTTTGCATTATCATTTCATTTCAATTGCGCATTTGGGGGATGTTCAGGCAAAATATGCAAAAAATGCAGCACAGAAGAGCACTTGACAAACCTCTGTCTGACCGATTGTTTGAGTTGACTGCCAAACCATCCCGCAAACCACATAATGCTGGATATTTATTCTGCTCGGCTGCATTACACACATCCAGCTCACATGGTAGGGGCATGCTCTTTTCAAGAGGAGTGCGGTTATATACGTATGTACCAGTGGCTTCATGCTGATGCCCATCAGTGGCAGATATTAAGACACTATGGCCTAAATTCATGAAGATGGTTTAAACTTAGACCATGGTACAAATTTTGACCATGGTCTAAAATAAGCATGAAATAGTCGTACCTTTGACATGCGGGTATCAATGTCCATTTGTTGCTGGACGTGTGTTGGCGTACGTAATCTGTCAATTGTATTTATCCAGAAGAAATTTGCATAAACCATGGTTTAGATTTAAACCATCTTTGTGAATTCGGGCCACTATGTTGGCAGGATATGAATAAGAAAGTGGTGTCAGCAAGTCATTCATAATGACAGTGTTACAACAACCAAGTGTTGTTACCTGAAAATGTGTTGTCATGATGTTGACCAGAATACAGTCAAATATCTGCATTGGTGCTCGTGTATTGAGCTAACCTTGTGTATTGTCAGTTTTGAGTGAGGAAGTTGATGTGTTTTATTTAGTGGTTACTCCTACTGTTTTGGGGAGAGCACAGGGAAGATATCTCACTATCCATTTTCAAATTCAAGTTTCATTTCAGTTTCCTTTTTTTTTTTTAAATTCTCTACTTGTACAAATAAAATTGTCATGACAAATCAACAATGTTCTCATCAAAATGTAAATAAGAATTCTTTAAAAAAATATGTGCATTGCTATGTGTACACACGAACACATATTACTGGTATATCGTATAGTAACGTAGAGGGGGGAGGAGCATGTCACCTTAGTAATGCAGTGTGCGCAATTGAGGTAATAGTCTCTGGGTGATATATCTTGCAATTCTTGCTGTTTTGTAAATGAACAAACAAAACATACTCACACACAAACACACATAATGATGAGCAATTCTTCGTTCTTAATATCCACAGTCATCAACACTATGGACATCAAATATCCATCTTGTTCTTGCTTGTTACAATGTTTCGTGGTTGTTTTAGTTTTTTTCTTTTTTTTTCTTTTTTTGGCGGGGGGGGGGGGAGTCTGACACAAAAAAGAAAAAAAAAAACTCCTTTTGAAGTAGTAAGCGACAAATCAGAAGAAAGTGAAATATCAGCATATAGATTTTGTCACACAACAAATATGGTAGCAAGAACTGTATAGACTATTAAGGCATTGGGAAGAAAATTGCCTCTTAAAGACACTCCGTCGTGGCGAGTGGTTTGTGCGGCACGGAGACGAACGCAACACGCTGCCTCCCCCATTCTGTATCAAATGTAGTGACCCCCGAATGAGAATAGCGCTGGCTCAATGGGTCAGCGAAATTACGGTAGGCTACAAGAGAGCTCCCTGTGCTCATCTCCTAACCCAAAATGGCTGTCCCAGCGAGCCCCGAGAGCTTCCGAATGGACGCACACTCTCAGTGCGCATGCGCATGAAGAGAGGCCAAAAGAGCCACGCGTCTTCTGGCCTCTCTCCTCCAATCACCGCAACTCGCGGTGACAATATTTGTGTATGATGCGTACACACACACGTACACACACACACACACACACACACGCCGCAGCGTCTTCTGGCCTCTCTCCTCCAATCACCGCAGCTCGCGGTGACAATGTTTGTGTATGATGCGTACACACACACGCACACACATACACTAAAATTTGTCTCAGTGGTAGCATTACACAAACTTCGGTCGTTCGGAGTTTACGTACCATTAGGGATGGCGATCGGCTGCCTTTAACAGGGAGCAGAGGAGCATGCATTGATGCATCTCCACCAAAGGTCACATCACATGGGGACCTCCCGGAGTCATGTCTTGGGAGATATTGTTCAGTCCCAAAACAGAATCATAATAGCTAGAGTTGCACTAGGTTGTGTGGGCAAAGTGCTTCTTACATATTCAGTGAGCACGCCTTGTTGTCTCCTCTATCACACTATCTCCCTCCACCTCCCCCCCCCCCCAAAAAAAAAAGAAGAAGATAAAGTTAAATGGAAATAAGTAGATAACTAAGCTAGAGAATATGGATTTATATAACTACAGTTTTGTCCTGTGACAGTATTTCGAATCTGAGCAAAGAGAGAAAAAAATGTGTTTACATATTAATGTTTGTATTTACACACATACAGAATATAAAGGGTAGATTATAGCAGAGTGCGTTAGAAAAAGAAGAAAGATAATAACCCCCCCCCCCAAAAAAGAAAAAAAAAGTAAAGAAACAATACCCTTATATCTTCATTGATGCATGGTCACAACTAAATGAATTTTTATGCTGAATGGTAGTTATCCTTCAAATACAGTAAAATGTCATTTAAGTAAAAAAACATGGAAGTATCAAGCAAGTTTTGTAGTCCTGATAGAATTGGTTCCATGGCTGGCAAAAGGAGAATACTTTGCATCGGGGCCACTGTCCTCACAGTCAACAGCATCTCTAGATATTTTGATGAGCAAGATTTTTATCAAACATCAACAACAGGTGTGTTAAAATTCAGGAAATTAAAGATGAAGAATGTTGATTCTCTCATCATTCATGCAGGAGTATCAATACGCAGCAGTAGATTATTAGAGTTACATGAGTTAGAGTTTTCCAATCATCGCAGCCTTTGGTGTCACTTACACAATTAAAAGCCATGCATCCATTCATCAAAGTGTGAACCCAAGAGACTTAAACACTACCACTGCTGCACTTCCTGTGGTTTGTCCTGTATTATGTGTCTCTTCATATCACAAACCCTCTTTTCCCAAAGTAATGAAAAAAAAAACTATATGAAAAGGGACGTCTATTTTAATTCTGTCTTGTTCGCCTTGAAAGGCAGTATTACTCACCAACATCAACATTTACTATTGAATTAGAAGAAAACGTCATTTATATATATTTTTTCATAACTGAAACTGAAATGAGAAAAGAATCTTTATTGCTGGCATACCAATAAAAGGACAAAGGTTGGTGCACAAAAGTTTTGGTAATGATAAAAGGAAGAGGAGGGGTGAAAAATTGCCCCGCTTTTTGGGAGGGATGTCTGTGATCAACGGGGCAGCCCTCTGGGCTAGTTCATTGCCAGCAGCCTCAACCGGTCTTCCTAGGTCCCCCCCCCCCCCACCCCATTCCCACCCGCCTCCCCATCCCACCTCATTAAGGCTGACGTATTGGTAACGAGGAAGAATAGATACCAAGGATGATTTGTGTCTGCACACATCCTGGGGATAGATACACCCCGGGTCCTTGCACTTCGGACCACATTATCAGAAATGATTTGCGGCTCCATAAACTATTATCATCTCATCTATCCTTTTTTTTTTGAGAATCTAAAAGAAGAAGAAAAAAGAAATGAAATACCTGGTACCAGTAGTCATGATTCCGCTGCACTATTCTTAGGAGCTCCAAAAGCATAATCTATCTCTACTGGCTTTTATCTGGCCGTGATTATCTTTCAAGTCCTTTTTTGCTCATTGAGTGCACTGAAGGGAATAGCTCAAGAAAAAACAAACAACAAAATATAATAAAAGCATGATAAAAGAAGTGAAATGAGTCAACAGCAAACTGTTCGGGACCCAGGTGATCAGCTTTTTGTATTCATTCTCTGTTGCCAAGTTGCATACGAGGCATAGGGGATAAGGTTATGGACTCTTCAAAGGGATGGTATAGTTCTGGTTGAAATAAGGATTCAGGTTTTAACATTTTGCAGGAAGATTAGAAACCACTTGTACAAATTATGAAAGAGCATATGATTCTAAGAGGAATTCAAAGTTTGTTTTATTGAAATTTGGTTTTGAAATGGCTGACATATCAAAAAACAAAGAGGTCCTGATAAAAAGTGGGTCCCACCTGTTATCAAAGCCACTTTGTTCTATTTTTTTTTTTTCATATCCAAGCCATTTCCAACAAAATTTCATCGAATAACCTATGAATTCCTTTTAGAATTGCATGCTCTTTCACATTTCATATGAGTGGTTTCTAAGTATCTCTCCAAAAGTTAAAACCTGAATCCCCATCTCAATCAAAACTATACCATCCCTTTAAACTGGGAATTTCTACATTCATGTCCTGCCAGTGCATACAAGCTTGGATAAGATGTTTGATATCCTGGTGGCAGAGTAATGATTATGACAGGACATGCAAGAAGAAGAAGAAGGATGAACATGACCCTGAAGAGGCAACACATGGTTGATGAAATAACCCTATTACAGGGTGTTCAGATGCAAAATGTTATACTAGAATGGTATAGCTATACCGAGATGGTATAGCTATACGACAAATTTATATGTCTGAACTCAGACTAACGAAACGACATATAATGAAACAACGTATGGCGAAACGATGGTCACAGCATGGTTTCAAACCAGAACTCGATAACGAATCAGCATTCCATCATGTCCCTTGTGCGTCTGAACGTATGGTGACCATAGAACGGTATTACTGGGCAGGGCTTAATGGGAGCGTGCACGAAAGGTGATCCTATACCTGTCACTCATGACCATAGCAGCATGCGCAGTGAGAAACTGCACATCTGTACTTTTTTCCAGAACGGTCAAGATTAGTGTCTGAATGGTCTGTCAGCTATACGATGATTCTTTATACGTCATTTCTCTATCGAGTCTTGGTATAAACTGGCTTGCGTCTGAACAGGGGGTAAGTCTCATGGCTGTTATTTACTTGACCAAGCATAGTGCAGTGTAGGAACTATACTGTAAACATGAAATTTTTGTGGAGACTCTTTTTTTTATGTGCATATTTCACACTGCTTTTGGCTAGCAGGATTTCTAAAACCCATAAAGATATCTTAACAATCTTTTTTTTGTTGTTGCACATTTTGAATGTGTTGACAGTTGCGCAGCGCAAATTAAAAAAACCTGCAGATATGTTTTTGATCTGCTCAGTGCGAAAAATTTATTGAGAAAAAAAATATCGACATTTACAGTATTTCATTCAGGTGACTGTAAAGTTCAGACTTTACATTATTGCTGTTACCATTATGGTATTATCATCTGTTCATCATTTCATATGTGCAATACGAAATGTACAACATAATGCTAAGCAACATCTTATTTGAGGCAAAAATCATTTTAATAATGAAAATTATTTTCTTTCCTGAAGATCTGGCTCATTGGCAGTGAACAAAGTAGGACGATATCAAGATTTATTGTCGATTACTGTAACCAGTGATAGAGCCCTGAAGCTACCACAGGAGGTAGTGGGAATGGGATCTTTTATCATTGCTGGAATTATCATCATTTTTTTTTTAGACACAGATATTGCATGATTGAAGGTCAGAGCTCAAGTTGACGTATGGATTATTTCGATTGAGTACAGATTTCTTCCTCAAAAGACAACATCATGGTCATATCTACGTCGGTTATCACCGGGCAGTAATTTAGCAACTTAGAATAATTTTGCAGCAACAAAAGCATTGTGAAGATAATTTTGTGACGTGCAAAAAAAAAATATATTTATTAGTCTGTGATTTCCAGCAGGGCACAATAGGACTTGAAAGGAGGTTTTTCAGATGATAGATTGGATGGTTTTCCCATCTCTTGGACTCTTTATGAATAATTACCAGTCATTGAACTTGATGATTTATCCAGAAAGAATTCCAGAGAAGCTGCCCTATAGGTATTCACAGGGTCTGTTCCACCCATAGCTTTAGGAAGCCCCCCCCCCCCCCCCCTCCCCCACTCCCAAATTGAATGTTTCTCAGAGCTACATTTTCAGAAGGGAAGCATTCAATTTAGGCAGGATTTAAAGATAACCAAATGTGATGGAGATAGTTGGGGTTAATTCTGTTTTTAGTCAAATGCTCAGTTTGGCAACATACATGCCTTTCAAAGAGATTGTTTATTTAATTCTATTCAGTCAAATATTTAATTTCCATCCATCAAAAAGCAATCAACACACAATACAAAGTATACATTTGTCAATTCTTATTGTATAACAATTTGAAATAACTTTTATATCGCTGATTACTTTTTAATTTTGTGTGTGTGTGTGTGATTAGCAATACATTTGACAACACATTTAATTCAGGTCTATGTATCCTTGAAATAAAAGTTTGTCTTTCTATTTTTAGCCTAACCTTTTTTTTTTTCCTCATACCATATGTTGCTGTTTGTAGTATTGCAGCTGTAAGCACTGTCATATACATCTAGGTGTGCAACTTTATAATTACATTTGCTGTCTCTAATCCTTTATATCCCCCCCCCCAAAAAAAAAAAAAAAAATATATATATATATATATATATAGTAGTCTATCCGTGTATCTTGTCAGCAAGTTGTATAACATTTTTTGTGTTGTTTTTAAATTCAAACTTCATATACACATTGTACTCCCATTTCATCATTTTGTATTTGAGGAAAGAACAGGTGGGGTTAAATTACTTTTTTTTTCATAAACATATTGAATATTGATAACCTGTTGCTCATGGCGTAGTTGTGATTCAAACTAAATGCTTCACATGAGATGAGTTACCAGCTTGAAGAAACACATCTTTCACAAATATCTCATGGAAGGCAGGTAAATAAATTGTATATCAATTTTGCTGACATATGTATGTGTGTGTGTGTTATATTCTTCATATATCTTAGAAGGAATATATTAGCCAAAGAATACATAGTATTAATAACCATGCATCCTCATTTGTGCTGACATGGGTAGAACTGGAGAATCACCATATCATTGCTTTCTCCAACAGTCTGTATGATGTTATAATCATTTTTCATAAAGTTAAAAAAGTATGTTTGACTCAGCATTTTGCATGTTGTTGCACAATTAGTAAATTGCAGTGTGATTCTTGTTTTCTGTAAGCAATCAAGACAATAAGTTATGTTGATAATCAGGTAAATGCTCTAATTTCTATAATCTTGTAAGAGGGAGAAAGACAGACAGGAATAAAAGCAGAAATATCTTGATAAATACCATGATCTTGGAAGGCATCTATGTTTCCACAATAGACGTTATCTTTCAGCATTAGTAATTATACCTAGCAAGACAGTTATTCAACTATGCTGCTATTTCTTTAGTTTCTTCTTCATTTTTATGAATATTAAATGTGTGTCATTGTGTTTAGTGCTTAAACTATTTTTCACATTGTTTATGGTAGATGGAGGGGGGGGGGGGGAGTTTGAAGAGGATATATATATATATATATATTTTTTTTTTTTTTTTGGGGGGGGGGATTATTGTATACAAAGTGACAATGAGTGAAGGACATCCATGTTTACTTGCTGTGATATGGCCATGTATGTGACAGATCATACATCTAGCTATGGCTCACCTATGTGGGGATATCTCTTAGGTGTGATCGCCTAATCTTTTGAAAAATGTGTGTGTGTGGGGTGGGGGGGGGGATGAGGGGGGACATGGAATTACCGTATCAGGTACATTTACATTAATGGTGAAATATAACAGTATTTCATAGTGTAAATTCATATACACCACAAAAATACATTGCAAAATACCATGATATTTAGATTAGTAATTCAAACTTCGCATGTGATATGCACGCAAGATTTGAGTATCAATCATGTAATGAAATATCAGCAGAGTCTTTCTCAAGTGACCTGTTTGTGATTGTGTGAACAATGCCAAATGCTTTCCATAGATACCACAGGGATGAGAGTGGTACCAAGTGAATTGCTGCAGTATCTGTAACCATGGTAATCCACCTGTGAGAACAGGGTCAACAAATTTTGAGGCTTTTAGTACAGTGATAATTCTTATGTGAATGTGCCTACAGGTAGACTTCAGGATGCTCAATTGAACCAACTGATTTTTATCTCCTAAAATCATGTTTGCACATACTTCTTATGTCAACAGATATGAGACATTGTATAGCAAGGTACAAACTGTTTTTTGGTTGTTTTTTTTCTTTAAAGGGATGGTACAGTATTGGTGGAGATGAGAATTGCGCTTTTAACTTTTTAAGAGGAATTCAAAGTTTATTTGATGAGAATCATGTTTGGAATGACTGAAACATCCAAAAACAAAGTAAAATAAAGCGATCATAATAAAAGGTGGGTCCCACACTTTATTAGAATCCCTCTGTTTTGGATATCTCAGCCATTTCAAAACCTATTTTCATCAAATGAACTTTGAATTCCTCATGGAATTACATGCTCTTTCATATTTCATAAGAGGTTTCTCATTATCTCACCAAAAAAAAATGTTAGAAACCTGAAATAAGGTCTCAGCCAAAACTATACAATCCCTTTAAGTCTGGAAGGCAAAATCCAAAGAAGACACAAGTTTCCGTCCATCAAGGCTTTACTCTGTTCTTCGTGCAGCAGAGATCAAATCTTTCAAATGTTAATGACTTACCTCCCTTTCCAAGAAAGATTTGATAAGGTGACTCATGAATATTCATATATTTTAAGTTATATAGTCTAACATGTGTCCTTGTCTTGTTAGCTCACCTGAGCCAAAGGCTCAAGTGAGCTATTGCGATCGCCCTTCGTCCGGCGTCCGTCGTGCGTCGTGCGTCGTGCGTCGTCCGTCGTCCGTCGTCCGTCGTGCGTCGTCCGTCGTGCGTCGTGCGTCGTGCGTAAACTTTTTACATTTTCATCTTCTTCTTGAAAACCCCAAGACCGATTTTCATCAAACTTGGCAGGTAGCATCCCTAGGGGGTTAGGAACTCAATTTGTTAAAATGGGCACCATGCCCCACCCAGGGGGCCCCCAGGGGGGCCCAAACCCCCCAAAATTAAGGAATCTGTAAAAATCTTCTTCTCTAGAACCAGAAGTGATAGAGCTAAGTTAATACTATGAGTTAGTACATTGATGACTGTAGTTTAAAGTTTGTTCATGGCAGAATCAGGGGTGCCCCCCTTGGGACCCAGGGGAGGGGGGGTGGGGAAGGGTTCTAATGGGGCCTAAATTGTACATTTTCATCTTCTTCTTGAGAACCCCATGACCCATTTTCACCAAACTTGGCAGGTAGCATCCCTAGGGGGTTAGGAACTCAATTTGTTAAAATGGGCTCCATGCCCCACCTAGGGGGCCCCCAGGGGGCCCAAACCCCCCAAAATTAAGGAATCCGCAAAAATCTTCTTCTCTAGAACCAGAAGTGATAGAGCTAAGTTAATACTATGAGTAAGTACATTGATGACTGTAGTTTCAAGTTTGTTCATGGCAGAATCAGGGGTGCCCCCCTTGGGACCCAGGGGAGGGGGTGAGGAGGGGTCCTAATGGGGCCTAAATTGTACATTTTTATCTTATTCTTGAAAACCCCATGACCCATTTTCACCAAACTTGGCAGGTAGCATCCCTAGGGGGTTAGGATCTCAATTTGTTAAAATGGGCACCGTGCCCAACCCAGGGGGCCCCCAGGGGTCCCAAACCCCCCAAATGAAGGAATCTTTATAAATCTTCTCTAGAATCAGAAGTTATAGAGCTGAGATAATATTATGAGTGAGTACATTAATGACTGTAGTTTGAAGTTTGTTCATAGGAGATCCAGGGGTGCCCCTCTTGGGTGGGGGGGGGGGGGTGGTTGGAATGGTCCAAATGGGGGCCTGAATTGTACATTTTCATCTTCTTCCTGAAAACCTCATGATGGATTTTTGTCAAACTTGGCAGGTAGCATCCCTAGGGGGTCAGGATCTCAATTTATCAAAATGGGCACCATGCCCCACCCAGAGGGCCCCAGGGGGCCCCAATCCCCCCAAATTAAGGAATCTTTAAAAAATTGGGCCCTTATTGTACATTTTCATCTTCTACTTGAGAATGCCTGGTCAAATTTTAATTTAGATTAGTGACTGCGTGAAAGGTGAACTTGTGATACTCAGGTGAGCGCTAGACCCGCGGGTCTCTTGTTACAGTTGCGTTTCAGGCTTTTCACCTTTTGTAAGTTCTTTGACAAGGGGTTGTATCAAGCTGTTTGACAAAAGCGTATACATGTAGCTTTATTACTAGTGGAGAAAATATGTTAAACATTGAATGATTCATACAGGATGAATTTAATAAGGTTGCAAAATGAAAATGATCCTTCATGGACTTTGTGACATGAAGTATGATCTTTTTTCTTTCTGAGAACTGGGGAAAATCTCTTGATCAGCAACCTCCAAGAGCGCTTGTGGTTTTCTGATTTTACCTTGCATTGTGGACACGTGTGTTTGCACTGGGGTCTTGAGCACAATCATATCCGTGCTGTGAACGGAGATTAGCCTGCGGTTCAACACCTTTTGTCATAACTACAAACATGTATTATTGCTTTGTATTAACCATTGAAGGACAATGCTAATCTCATTAGGGGTGAGTGTGCGTGTGCGTGTGTGTGTGTGTGTGTGTGTGTGTGTGTGATGTTGGCCATGAGGAGATGTATAACAAGCAGAACCAAGCAATAACTAGTCTTATGGGGTTTTTTTTTTTTTACTGAGCTAATGCCATCCCATGCTGAGCTTGAAGGTAGCTCAGATGTTTGAAGTTACATGGAACATATGTTATATGTTACATGGGACATATACCATATGTTACATGTTACCTAGGGACATATAACATATGTTATATGTTACATGAAACATATAACATATGTGTTATATTATAAATGGAGTAAAGTATGAATTTGTCTTGTTTGGGACATACCAGATATCCACCACTATAATACTGGTACCCCAGCAAGAGAGCTTAACCAGTTGCCTTCATGGAACTGAGCAGTCTGTAACATTTCAGTGAGAAGGAATACATGATAGAAATCAAGTAATCACGTCATTGCTTTAACTTTTTTTTTGTGCCACATTCTCATGCCCGACGCATTTGACACCTGACCAACTTCACATATTTTGCTCAGATACACAACAGCACACAAACCGAAAGACAAATTGCAATATCTCAGAAAAGTGTCTCTCAGAAGACGTGGCACACAGGGCATTAACACTGTGGTTCACAAAGAGATAAGTGGCAATCAGTCAGACAGCAGATATGTTTAATCAGTTTATCTGTTTCATTGTTTGTTTTTTTTGTTTTTTTTTTTTTTTGGGGGGGGGGGGGTCATGCTGGCCAGACATTTAGTTTCTACAACCAATCAATTTCAGAGAGTGATTATTTACATGGTCTGTGAAAACTCCAAATCACTTGTATTGGTTGTATTGCTGTCCCTTGCATAAGCCTCTTTTACATGTGTTGATAAAACAAATAAAACATGAATCTTTTTGGTTTTAAGCCATTCCTATCTAGGACATTGTGTTTACACACATATTTTGCCAGACAGATAAAGATTAGTCCTATCTGATATTTTTTGAAAAGAAATGTTAAAGAGAAATAAACTGTTTTTTTTTTTCTTTTGGGTAAAGCTTTGGAAGTTAACAACGCAAGAGACAACATTGTCACATGACCGAAACAGCTATTTTCAGTTGCCAGGAGGATATGGTGTTAAGTGTTTTGCTGACATTTAAATTGTCATGACAATATAAATTTTCTGATTACACATCTATATTCACTGATTTGTCACTTTTGTGTCTCATCCTTTACTGAAAACAACTGTAAGGTGTATTATCCTGAACAGTCCTGATGGCTTTTTAACAGTCTACAATATCCCCCATCATCTTATTGTATTCAATGCTAATCTTCGGATGATCAGTGTAAATGTTATCGTGGAACACCTGAAGTATTTTATAATTCTCATCTCAAAGTTCAACCATAAATGTGAAAGAATATGGACAGTGTAAAGACAAAGGTAGCAACCATAATGTGATTTTTTTTTTAAATTAAAAATGAGTATATGAATGCAATGTAATTGTGGTGATCACTTGATGGGAGAGTTGCTGCAAGACATCATATCTCAAATTTTGGTGAAAATCACTCTATTTTGGGATTAATTGTCAAATAATTGGTTATGTGATGCCCCATCCATTTCCTACCTGTCTTATCCCCAAAATAAAGCCACCAGAGCATGTCAAAGGGAAGGTAATATGGTCGTTAGACAGTACTTTGGCCACCAAGTTGTTTTTGCTCTTCCAAACATTTGACTTTTTTATGCCTCCGCCACAAAGTGGTGCCGGAGGCATTATGTTTTCGGGTTGTCCGTCCTTCCGTCCGTCCTTCCGTCCGTCCTTCCGTCCGTCCTTCCGTCCGTCCTTTCGTCCGTCCTTCCGTCCGTCCATCCGTCGTAGCGTTCGTCCTTCCGTCCGTCCGTAATGAATTTTGTGGACAGGGTAACTATCACAACCTTTTGAGTTATCCTAATGAAACTTGGCATGTATGTGTATTAGGGGGTGAAGTTGTGGCTATCAACTTTTGGGTGCACATGCTCGAGGTCAAAGGTCAAAAGGTCAAGGTCAAATACATAAAATTTCACTATTTCCACCATATCTATGCAATGCCTGAAGATATTTTCTTGAAACTTAGTGTATACATGTATTACCCAATTAAGATTCTCTGGCGAAAGTTTAGGTCATGAGGTCAAAGGTCAAAGGTCAAAAGGTCAAGTAAAAATATTAAAACTTCACCTTTTTTCTCTGTACGGTACCTTCGAAATTGTTTAAGGTATCTTCATGGAACATAGTGTATATATACATTATACATGTACTGACTGGCAGTGATTATCTAGAAAATTTAGGGTTCATGGGGTCAAAGGTCAGGGGTCAAAGGTCAAGGGAAACACTTCAAAATTTTACTATTTCTGTCATGTTTATGCAATGCTGGCAGGATTATTATTCTTTTTACACTTGGTGTATGCATGTATAACCTAATAGAGATTCTTTGGAAAGTTTTTTTTTTCTTTTGTTTTTGCCTCAAAGGTCAAAGATCAAGTGAAAGTGCTGAACTAAGCTTTTCCTCCATATCTCGGAAGTGGCTCAAGTTATCTTGAAACGTACTACATATTTATGCATGTTCTGCCTGACAGTGATTATTCTATGAATTTTAGGGTAAAAGACCAGATGAAAATGGTAACAATTTACTATTCAATACAGAAATTGCATTTTTTCTTCGTACCTTGAAAATAACTCAATGCATAAACATATGAATGGGTCAAAGTCAAGTTAAAGTCCTTAACTCCCAAATACATGCTCTCCTATTCATCCAATTAAACCTAGGTCAAGGAAGGTGAACATTTAACACATTTGTGACAAACTTGTCATTTAAATATTTTGCCAATTTTGTAAAAATGTAATCACACATTGTCCGCATGTGCTATCTGGACCTATTAGGAGAATCATGCATTATGGCGGAGGCATGCCAGTCGCCATAGCGACATTTCTAGTTTTTTTGAGATACGATGTTTTGTCACTCCAACAGTGATATGCTGTTTACTTTTTTTTTTCTATTTCCCCACACAATTTGGCTGATGTGGTGATTTTGATATTCATTTAAAACTGTCTTTAGGAAACAAATGTTTCTTTGATGATTAATTATCACTGACCTCTTGTAGATATCAAACTGGATTCTATGCACAAAAAAAAACCCTTAACATAAACAAATATGATGGATTTCCGCTAATATCTCTGCTGAAGTCTTGTCAGAGAAAAATCTCTGAATGGGAATGCTTTCACCAAGCAAAGAGAGGGCACTTTATCTTTTATGGCGCACATCTTTGTTGAACATTTGCGGAAGGAGGAGAATGATTAAGCTCATTAATCATGTGAGCGACAAATAGTGGAATGGCTTTGATTTCTGCATTCATAAATCAAGATATGTTCCTTGGGATGCTGGGGGAAGTGTGTTGGGAGACACAACAGGTAATTTGGCCTGGTTTCAAGGCTGTAGGCTGTTTTTCCTTACCATTGCCTGCACCTTTCAATTAATGGCACATGTATAGTTGAGGACAAAAGAAATCCCCATGATTTGTGCAATAAATCAATGGCAGGAAATAGTCACTGATGAATAACACATGTTTTCTTCTTTTCTTGTAATGTCAAATTTAGCTAGTATTTGCAGAAAGTTCCTTTAATAAGAGGGAAAAAATGTTGCTATTGAATGACATTCCATACACTTGAAGTAAGACTGCCAACTAGCTACAATGCCCCATTATGTGTGATGTGTGTACACAGCAATGAAACAAATTAAGAGAAATGAATGCCTAATCAGTCTCTGTTTTTTATATATTTACTATTTCTATAGAGTACCTGTGACTCCAATCAAGAACCTGTTCCACTAAAAGGTATCTAAACATTAACTTTCAATTCAAGTGATATTGAATAATTTGTAAAACATATTTGCATATCTATTGCCTGCCCCACGTGGATCTTCTGGTCATCCAATACACTGTGTAGACATACTCAAGGGAAATAGTCAACCTTGCCTAAGTCGACCCTCGCACAAGTCAAATGATTGCCTATTAAAGTCAAAGGTCTTTTCAAGTCTTCTCTTTATATTCTATCGATTTTAATCCCTCATAAGTCAAATTTTCTCTAAGTCGAAAGCTATTTCTTCAGTCCAAATAGATTCGACTTAGGCAAGGTTGACTGTAGTCTTAAGTCAAGTCTAACTAAAGGTGCTAGATAAATGGCCACTCATGGCAATTGAGGAAGTTGCCTCTTGTATAGAAGTTTAGCATGAGAAGGAGACTCTGTCAGTAGGCCAGCAGCAGCTATTTCTAGTCTGCACTTCCACAAACTCAGCTGATGACATAGGGGCCTTACTTGCTTGGTGGGATACCTGCATCCTCTCTCCTTCTGAGCCCCACCCCCTTTTTTAACCCTCTAAGAACCACCATTTGAAAATGGCATTGACATCTGGTGCAGTGTGGTTGCCATTGACAATGACAGCAATTAGTCCATGTTCCCTCCCTTCTTCTCCTAGCAGACTCCACCCCCAACAACCTGGGCTGTTCAGTTCTTGTCGTTCAAGTTTGCATCGAGCGTCCAGCTATGTGGTTCAGGTTGATATGATGCATCCTTCTTCAGCTGTCCCCTAGGACAGCTCATAGGAAGCCTGTCTGGTCTGACCACTAGCCCAATAGATCCTGCAGTACCCCTTTCTATGAAATCTTGAAATAGCACCAGGAAGATGGCTTGTGACTCAATGAGGTGCCTTGTTTAGGCCAAGGGAGGCAACAAGGTGGCTTTTGACCCATTGAAGACTAGTCTTGAGGCACATAGATGAGTTTTCAACAAATTGCCCTTTTGTCACAATTTATTACTTCTATATCTCTCTGGTGGTTTCATCCTGATACATTGTTATTCGGCAAAAGTGAGAAAAGATAACTAGAAGGGTGTCAAACACCACATGCTTTTGTTTTTTTTCCTGCTGATGATTTCAGCTTACATTTAAAGACATATCTTTATTACCTCTGCCAAGGGAGGATGTTATGTTTTCATCAGCGTTGGCTTGTTTGTTTGTTGGTTGGTTGGTTGGTTGGTTTGCCTGTGTGCAAAATAACTCAAAAGTTGTAAACAGATTTGGATTAAACTTGCAGGAAGGGTTGAGAATGACACAAGAATGATGACACATGAATAACACAACAGATGATTAAATTTTGGTAGTGATCTTGGAATTTTATGGATTTTATGAGGGATTTTGAATATTTTGGCTGGTTGGGTCAATGAACTTGGGAGTTCAGCTGCACATTATTTAAGGTTTGCATAATATTATGTACACTAAAGTAAAGTTTGTGCTCTAGTTTCTGCTAGGGCGAGGTGCGCCGCACAGCTGGAAGTTGATGACGTAACAAAAGGTTCTATGTTGGGAAACCAGGTGATTTTCAGCATGCATATATCGTCGGCGTTTTCACGAACCGACGCTATTTCGATTTTGGTCAAAATTTTCAAAATCGAGATATTGGTACCAAATGAAAGTGCTTTCAAAACTCTACCAAATCCCAAAATTTTAGATCACAAAATTAATTATTCTTAATTTTATCAAAGAAAGAAAAAAACGACGGTACTCGAAATATCGAGAAATTGAGAAAAAGGGGTTTCACGAACCGACGCAGTAAAGATACGCCGGTTCGTGAAACCCGAATTGCTAGGGTGAAGAGCAATGCGGGTTTTACGAACCGTCGCAGTTGCATTATTTTGAGCTTTGTTCAACTTACTGGCCTAGAATTAGGTTTTGGCCCTAATCCAGATCTCAGAGTGAGAACCAAACCATCTGAAAGATGAATGACGACCTAAGCCAGCCCACTGTCCACGAGTGAAGTGAATGGTAAGCTATAATCCTATTAAAATCATGCTCAAAATATCAGTTTCAGTTGGACTACCATAACCATTAATTGCGGTAGAGTGTAGTCCCATGTATTCAATCGCGTGATGCTTATGAAGCCTAGTCTGTAAACGCCATCCAATTTCAAATTAGATCCCAAATCATATTATTTATAGTTTCTTTTCAACTTATGTCGTTACTTCTGAGACTACTGAGTACTGTAGACGTAGTCGTAACGTCTGTGTGCAAGACATGCAAGATGTCAAAGTCTCGAAGACACTCATGGCTATGCCTTGACTTGAGTTGAAAATGAAATCATGAGATTGACAAAGTAGGCCTACTAAACTAAAAAAACAAGTGAAAAGTCTAAAAGTAAAACTCAAAGGAAGAGTAAAGAATAAAGTTAGACATGTTAGACTTTAACTTTCAAGTTTAACTATTAAGTCTAAGTTAAGACTTTACTTGTAATGCCAGTTACTAAAACTAAGATCAGCTGAAGTCTAAGACCAAGTCAAATTAACACAGAGTCTATAGTCTAGCTCTAGATCTACATCTAGACTAGTGGTAATAGTAGGTAGAGTCCACCCATTTTTCCCCCAATTTTTACTGGTCCATTCCTGAAAAAGTTACTGGTCAGTGTCCAACAGTAATTTTTCCTGGTCAGGGACCGTCGGACCAGTGCCAGTGTGCAGCGTTGGTGTAGATGTCATCTATGACAGTATGTGGTCTCGTGATACTACATAAACACTACGAGTAGTACTCTACAGGTTAGGTGGCTTTCCTGTACAGTGCAGTGTTATAGTATACTTGTGAATTCAGCCCTAGTACCGTACTGTGTGTAGATATGTGACATTATGTCTAACGTTAGTTCGAGTGGAGTACCTTTGAAGCACAGCGGTGGGGCTTTTTTTCCCTAAAACTTGTGAATGCGGCCCAACCAAATGGCGTTTACATATTCACGCGTGATTGATAGTGATACAGTAGCGCTGTCGATTTCCACAGCATCCATACATAATCTTTTGTCCTTTCTTCTTTCCTTTTTTCCCTTTGTTCTTTCACCCTTTTTATTCTTGGAATCGAAGGACTTCTAAGAAATGTCCCTCGACTGATTTAACCAGGACTCTTTAGTCCTGGTAAACCTAACCTAACCGAGTAACCGTTAACATTTGTTAGGCCTAACATAACAGTAACACTGACTTAGCCCTGTATTGACTTTGTCTTTGGCCGACTTACTGAGATGGCGAGTCTAACTCTTTAACGTTAGTCTAAACGTAGTCGTTAGATCTGTCAGTGTCAGTGTCACCGGTTATTGTATATGGTGCCATCTCTAACGTACGTTAACAAGTTGATGTTAGTTATCTATGTCAACTTACTGAGTCAGTAATAGTGGTACTGTCATCCTGTTGGATAACGCCGCAATATCATCCGTGACGTGTTAATTTCGTGTCACAAAGACAAAAGTTGCCAAGATCTAATAGTATTAGACAGGGCCGGCGCAGCCGTGGGGGCCGTGGGGGCTCGGGCCCCCACACTTTTTGTGCACCATACAAAGGAATACATAAGGTGTCATCACTTTGTTAGCTCATGAAACCCGGAAGTGGGCCCCCACACTTTTGAAAACACTGCGCCGTTCCTGTTAGATGTCTAGATCTAGATGTAGTCTAGATCTATAATATAAATTTTGTGAACCACTGGTAACTTAAAAGTGAAAGGTCTAGACTTCACTTAGTCTATAATTAGACCAGACATTCATGAGGCAAAGGCCTATTTAGTAGATCTATTCTTATTCTATTTTAACGTCAATTCCTACTAACTCGCCACGTGTTATTCCTAAGGCCAAGGACTTCCGGGTTAGTGATTTTTTTTTTCATAAATACCAAACAGCAGACGTGTTTCATTTGCATTCTTGTGCAGACTTCATGAAAATATGTGCAGTATCAAAGAAATATGATGCACATGACAATGCCAGTGTTTTATAGGTGAATGGTTAATACCTTTAAAAGCTGAATGATAATGTAGAGTCTAGGTCTAATTAAGATGTTACAGTCTCTGATAAGAAACAGGTTTGATTGTCATAGACTGTTTCCCAAATGCAGGTACATGTAGTAATATTCAGCTATTTCAATGCAATGCCTTGTTTACAAATACATGTAGATTTATATTCATGTGAATGATAATTCAATTTCTACATGAGACATACCAAGTGCTAAACATAATATCTTGCATCAGTAAAATGTGTAAATGAAGAGACAATTTGAATATGCATCAAATACGAACAGCAGCATTTTTTGACATTCTTTGATCCTGCATAGGCCTACCATTTTGTTTTATGTTTAATATAAATAGAGCAAAATAATTTCAACTTCAGTTTTGTTGGCTGATTTTTTTTTTCTTCTCAAAATTAAAGTTGTATCTTGTGCCATGATGTTTGATTTTAATCAAAAGTTCTTAATTTCTTTCTTTTCTTTCAGATGACTGGTGCCATGTAGTAGCGAAGAACTGGACTGTCTCAGAAAAGAAAAGGAAAAGTACAGGGTCGTGTACATCACCAACGGATGTGAATACAATGGTAATGTAGAGTCTAGGTCTAATTAAGATGTTAAAGTCTCTGATAATAAACAAGTTTGATTGTCGTAGACTCTTTCCCAAATGCAATTAGTAATATTCAGCTTTTTCAAAGCAATGCCTTGTTTACAAGGACATGCAGATTTATTCATGTGAATAATAATTTAAATTCTACATGAGACTTACTAAGTGCTAGACATAAGATCTTGCATCATTAAAATATGTAAAAGGCGAGACAATTTGAATATGCATCAAAAACAGCAGTATTTTTTTGACATTCTTTGATCCTGTATACCGTTTTGTTTTATGTTTAATATAAATAGAGCAAAATAATTTCAACTACAGTTTAGTTGGCTGATTTCTTTTTCTCAAAATGAAAGTTGTATCTTGTATCATGATGTTTGATTTTAATCGAAAGTTCTTAATTTCTGTCTTTTCTTTCAGATGACTGATGCCATGCAGTAGCGAAGAGCTGGACTGTTTCAGAGAAGAAGAAAAAAGTACAGCATCGTGCTGATCATCAAGGAATGTGAATACAATGGCTTAGGAAAGAAGACAATCTACAGATAGGATAGAAGGGAGAAATTGGGATGAAGGGCGACAACATAAGGACGGTATATCTACAGTGAAATGTGATTGTAAAGTGGAAACATGAAAGGAGATCCTAAGATTGAAGGTGAAAACAATGCATTCCATTCTGTGATGTCGTAATTACAATTTTGCTACACTTTAATAACACTACAGAGAGACATTTATATCAAGGAAAGCTTCATGTGGATATGGAATGTTAGATTTTTTTAAGTGTTCATTGGTATGTATTTCATGATAATAAATCTTGAAGGTTTTGTGTGGTAATCATAACCTTGTGATAAATCTTGATAGATTTCTAAGTGCACATTGGCAATATTTAGATGATGCTGTAATCAGATTAAGTTCTATTCTCCTTTATTCTTTTATTTATTATTTTGTTGTCTTCAACCCACTTTGAATGTGTCGCGTATGATTCTTATAAACATGGGAACATGCACTCCATGTAAATGATAGGACTTATAACAAATTGACATAATTATTCAACCATCACTAGACAGTTCTGTTATAAGATGTTCTTTATCTAACTAAAATTGAAAATTATGATACGTGTATGTTCCCATGCAAACTCACAACAAAATACAGAAATTTGATTTCTTTTAATAATAATTCATTATGTCTCTAAATTTACAATTAAAGAAAGTGATTGCAATAAGGATGTCAAACATCGTATATTAAAATAATAGATTATTCATTTGTCTCCATCCGTAGTAACGCACGCAACTGCAGTGTGCAGTTTGTAGGCTGCTGTGAAAAAAAAAAAAAAATCACAGGCAGCCCAAGCAGGATTCGAACCCACGACCTCTGGATTACTAGACCAGCGTCATAACCACTAGACCACCGGAGTGCCCTGGCGCTACCTTTACACATGAATAATTAAGTATAGAAGGGCTTGGGGGCGCTTCGAAGTTTACTGCTCTTATTAAATATGTACATGTCATTTGCAACTCAACTAAAGATGATTAAACACACTGAAATTCTTACTTTAAATGATATTCATAATCTTTTTTTTTTTTTCTTTAATAGCTTGGGATGTACACTTTATACACTGTATCGGTCTACATTTCGCCTACAATATGGAATTCTTTACTTCGAGACGTTTGTTTTTAACAAACAAAAAATTAAGAGTCCTTTAAAGGTACTGTAAAACAGTGGTGTTTGTTTGTTTGTTTGTTTTTTGGTGGGGGGGGGGGGAGGGGAGTCAAATTAGCCTTGGCCCCTCTCCGTCGTCTTTTTTTTTTTCTTTAGCTGCATTTTTTTTAGTCATCACATGAAAATTCGTCTGCATCCACCCTGTAGTTTTGCTGATGACCTTTCTTTTTAATTATTTTAGCCACACACAATTTTGGCTGAATTTTCCCACCCCTCTTGTGAATTTGCTAGTACATGTACTAAAACACATTCTCAGAATGTGTTTATAGTACTGGTGGATTAAGGATTCACAGGGAGGGGGGGGGGGGGTCGGCCAAAATTTCTCTTTTCTCATATGTAACAAGCCTTCGGGGCGAAAGGCTGATATTATGGGCTTTCTACACACATTTTTAGATGCTAATTAAGGTTAACATGAGCATGATCATTTATGTTGTGATTAATTTATTTCCTTATATATGTATGACTTCTATTAGAGACTTAATTGGCTTGGCACTCCTTACATCGACCTATTTTAGACACCCATTTCCCTCTCGTGCTTTTTCTCTACTGTCCTGTGAATAGTGTAACTACATGTACATGCAGTACCTCTTCTCTTTTGTATGATACACATCAAGTTTTTATCTGAGCATATGGGTGTTGCAGCACTCTCAAGCTTCATGCATATGCAGCAACATCTTTGTGTGGTCATATACATACATGTAGTTATGCTTGATATATTAATTTGAGAATGTTATTCTTTCTCTTGTATATGTTCCGTCCGCACTCTATAGATGTAAATGTACGATGTAAGATTTGGTGTGCATGTTCGAACTGTGTTCCTCTTTTTGTGAACACACAAGAACTGATATAATAATGAACTTGAATTACACATATTCTTGAATCTTGATTCCATCTCCATTTGCCATTAGATATGTATTGATTTATGGAGCTCTTCCACAATTGTTATCCTTCCCATTGTCAGTACTCATCTCTGAATAATTCAAATTTGATATTTTATTGAGGACCTATGTTTTTTCGATTACATAATGTACCTCTTCAATATATTGCTGCAAAAGGCATAATAAAACATGACCATTATTATATATTTAAAATGAAGCTTGAAACTCTGATAGTGTTGATATTCATGTATTTTTAGGAGTTTATCAGTTTCGAAGAGTGCATGCAGGATGAGTTTATGTTTTTATATGATCAGGTGCAGCTATCATAGAATCTGTTGAGCAGCAAAGAGAAAGATGGAAAATGAGGAATTATGAGTGAATTCGCATGCGAGCCAAATGACAATAATGACACTGATAAAAATTGTGACAAAGTAAATGTCACAAATATGTGGAATAATAAGAAATAAAGAAATTAATATATTATTTCAGAGAAAGAAATAACAGAGTGCATGCATGAGTATGAAAGATGAGTAAATACAAGTAATTATTACTGACTGGCACGTCTTTTTCCCAAGATTTAGCGGTATCCTTCATCTTAGAACAAACATTCATAATTATTATGAAAGAAGTGAACTGAATTTGAATTAAAAATAATGTGAAAAAATGAAAAAGTAAGTTAATTAAGTAAAAAAAAACAGTAAAAAGTTAAAAAAATATGAAACACAGTATACCGAATACATGTATTACCAAATGATAGATGTCCAAATGCAAAAGTGTTAAATAATAATATATCCACAAAAAAAGGGGGGGCAAAGAAATCTTTGGAACGATCAACCACAGCTATAATAACAATACATGCGTGTACTAAATGAAGATGAAAACAATGACAACAGGCTCTTTTTAGAACAATTAAGAGAAACTGGCTTGTATTATCATCTTAATTATCACTAAATGTATTGTAATCATCACAACAATCATTACATGACAATTAATTTCAATTAATAAGGTTATTGTTGATAAGCAGGTATAGCCCTAATAGTATTTGTATGTAAACACATACGAAAATGAAATAGCGACGGTTCGTAAATACACGCGTATTGCACGTTACCTATTGTACAGGCCCTACAGCGCGGGTCTCACGAACCGGCGTAATACAACTTACGTCGGTTCGTGAGACCCGCGCTTAAGTACATAACCTATGGTGCGCGCAAGAAACGATGGATTTACGAACCGACGCAGTGAGTTTGAAGACAGAAATATCGTAAATTTTTTGAATTCACACTAAAATTACACTATGGATAGGAAGAACAACTTCCACTCTCATCACCCTGTCAAAATTTTCACACACAAGACAGGAAAAGTCATTGAAAACGTTGTCTAAAACTTGTGAGATCTTTAAACGCGATTTTCTCAGAACTGCATTTTCGCTCAAAAACGAAATAGCGTCGGTTCGTGGTAACACCGACGATATGTATGAGTAGAAATCACTGATCTCATTTGGAGAACAAGATCAGTGGTGGAAATGAGCTGCTTGGCTGAAGTCTGCACTCTCAGAGTGCTTCTCTTGTTTTATGTTTTCCCTCATACACCACTTTCAACTTGCCTTGATTTGATTAATTCATCCATTCACTTACTTGGGCAGTGATCAATGTACTATACCTGGCAACTCTTCATGTTTGATGGGAACATAAAGATATTTGGGAAGAAAACTGAAGCCTTATTCAACCTTGAATTCCTATCTCTATGAACATATGCTAATAGGGATAAGTGGGAGATGGATAAAATTCCCTATTTGTGCAATATTTTCATGGACTAAATTCTATTCCTGACTTTCAGAGTTAATTTATTTCCATTGATCAAATTCTTTTCTTAAATTTCAGGGTTACTTGGTCGCAGTGCATAGTATATGTACTCTGTTCAGTGAATTGCTACAAATGACAATTAATATTTAAATGACTTCCAGGACCACCCCCTCCTTCTTGAAATTATTAAAACAAAAACAACAAAAGTTAGCAGGTCTTGTAATAGAAAACAGGCTGCTCTAGTTTGTCTTGCACTTACTTGAAATGTCTCCTTTTCCCAGACAGAGCATGTTCACATTGCAGTTAGGCATACACTTCCTTATAAAGGTTCTCCCACATTGGCCAGTAATGTGATGACCTATTCAGCACTTGCAGGAGAGAAAAGAAAGATCATTTCTTTTTATATACAGTAGATTACAAGTCTGAGTGAGTAGGAGGATTATGTGATTGTCTGTAGAGAACAAGTGATGGTTCGTTGAACTCAGCCCTGCTCTTGCACAACTTGTAACAATGTGCAGAATGTAAGTGTTTGTTTCCTGATGTGGGTAAAGGTTGTGCATGAAAGTCAGATGTGATGAGTTATTATGAGCAATGGTGTTTTCTCTGAGTTTGCAATGATTTGAAAGTATCATCCCACAATAAACATCAGCAAACATCAACAGTCTGGAGAACATTTAATGTCAGAATTACAATTCATCAACTATGTAATTCAGAAAGTTTGTCAACAATGATAAAAAAGAAGAAATGAATAATAAACCTACCTGCTGAAAATGTAGCAAAGCTCAGCATAGCATACTTATGTATCAGTAGAATGTCTTGAATTTGTTTACCAACTGTTCTGCTATTGATAGCCTGTAGCAAAGGATTACATTTTGTATATTTGTAGACGTGAAATATATTCTCTTAACCTCTAAATGGAATTCTGAGCTTACTGTCTTGCATAGCTGTAAAAAGAAAAGGGAATGTGCACTTTTTTCTGTTTATACAAAGTTATACACATGAAAGAAATTAGGACATAATGGTTACAGATTCTGATATGGACATGATGAAAAGGTATTGAATCATGGAAGGAATGTAATGTCTTACAATGTGTTGAAATACAAAATCAACATTGAGGATCAGAGAAATTAGATCAGATCAACAAAAATTCAAAATTAACTACCGGAACTTCTGCTGTAATTTCTATGGAGCGAATCTCAGATCATAAAGACCATCATTTTTTTTAGAACTATATCCATTTGTGACCGGCGACAACGGTTTCAGGCAAAAGTCGGGAATTTTGAAAATTCATTTTTTCACTGAATCTCATTGCCCATTTCCTAAGCTTTGCATTGATATAAAACACTTGTATTCTTCGGCACCATAAGCGGGCATAGAAAGAGAAATAAAATGCTTTTTTTAAGTTGTTAGCCTGACAAAATTGCGAGAAAACAGGCTTTGAAGATTCATCTCTTTCTCAAAGACAATGTCCGAGCGGCGATGCGAGGGGAGAATCACCCATCCGTACGATGGTGCCAATCGATGTTAAGCTCCGCCTCTAGCAACCACATCGCCTTCTGATTGGCTCACTGAGAGAGTCAAATTTTCCAGGGCACCTTCCTTGGAGCTCAGCGTATGGAGCCGATAAACAATGCATTTCGCTCGGGTTTGTTTACCAGTACGTCTTTCAAGATGGCGAATACGATAATTGCATGTATAATGTACATGTACAATGTACATGTGTATGGTGCACGCATTACGCAATGGCATCCACATTCCATGGCCGTGTGCGTGTAACAGGAGTGGTGGCGAATCCACACATTTATAAATCGCGTTTTCATTGTGGTGCCTTTTGAAAGCAGTACATTGCTAGTGCTGGCAAGGGTCACGCTTCCTGTTTGTTTTGCCTACGAGACATGCATATGTTGCTTTGTTCGGTGGTGCTCATCAAATTAAAACAAACAAACAAACAAACACGACTCGTTAGTTTGGTGAGATCTTGGTAGTATTTGAATATAATTGGTCACATGTGACCGCTCCTTTCCTCTCATCTACCTTCCATTTAGTCAGTCTGCTGCTGTCATAGTTTTTACTACATGTACAAGTAGACAAATTTGAGAATATTTAGTTTTCTTTTCACACGATTATGTCATGCTACATGATTTTTGTTTCACTTCCGTTGTCGAACATTGCGGTAGAATAGTTTGGATAGAAAGCCAAACGAAGAGCACGCAGTATAGCAAGAACAATGGAACATGTAATCGTGCACGCGTGGACAAAGCATTCCCCAAACGCTGCAACTAGTGTCTCCGAAAGCCGAATTATGTAAATGTATGCGACGCACCAGCCACTCGCATGCGAGACCCTGCGCCGTAGCAACGCTGAGGATATTGGGGCGGCGTTCGAAAGAAGCTCGAAACTGACGAGTGCGATCCAACATAGGGTGCTTAAAATTCCATTTTCGATAGGAAAAACTTAGTCTTGTGCTATGAAATTTAGTGTAGATGTAGAAAACATATCAAAGATTCGATTTCTGCAAAAAACCTAAATCGACAAAAATAATGGTCAAAATCTTTGTACCCCGCCTAGGAGGGAATTTGCTCTTGCGACTTTTGCCTGAAACCGTTGTTGTAGAGAGGTAATAAGTTTATTGGAAAGGATGATATCTAAATTATGCCCTTTTTCAAGCAATGTGCAATGCATTGGGACAAAATATTGGAATAAAGCAAAAGAGCAATACCTTGCTAAGCAGAGCTATAATGTTATACATTTGTTCTTTTTGTACAGATTTCGTGTAAAATCCATACATTCTGGCTGATTCTTAAAAGTACATGCTGGAATTGCTATGTTTACTATTTTGATTCTTTGCTCCTTATAGAATCAAAATAGCTTTTAATTCCTGTGTGGTATTAGATGCATTCATCATTATGTATTCAGGTACACATTGTTATTGAAGCAGACACAAAATGCCTGAAAATAAACCAAAAGTTATGCACATGCACAAAAAACATCTTTCTTTCGTACAAAGCATTTCATGCTCTACAATATTTCAAAGATGAAAAGTATGGAAATAGAGGATGTGGAATATGACTCATGTACACCGGACTACATTATTGAAACAGTACAATGTTTGTCTAGCATTAACTCTACTGGAGGAAAAATTGGTTTCTGTTTTTCTTGCGCACCCATATGGGTCAGAAATCTGCAATTTGGCAGATTTCCACAGGAAATGCAGTGTCTTACATTAAAAAAAAGTTACTCCGAAAAAAATGTGGTTGTCATTGAACCCAACTTCCATATAAGGGCTTATGAGCAACACCAGCATACTTCTTGATGCACTCCCTCCACCCTATTTATCCAACAATTGCAAATTAATTCCATTGATTCCAACATCAATGTTAAAGTGCAAAAGGATCTAGTTTACAGCCAAACTTTACAAGGTAATTATGGATAACAATTACTGTATTTTTAGCACAATGACGAATGACATATTTTATAGGGGAAAAAACTGTTGTTATCATGTTAATAAAAATGTTAACAGTGTGTGTGTGGGTGTTAAAATATGCTTAGCTCGCTCAGGTCCTTGCCATTTTGAGAAGTGTGCATGACCTGTTTGCGACAGGTATATCTAATGTCCTAGTTTGATATCAGTGTCTCAATGCCTGTTGTGTGGGCTGCTTTACCTTACGGGGGAAAAAACATGGGGGGAAAAGAAAGAAAAGAATGTTTTGTTTGTGAACTAGATTTAGATCCCCCGGCCCATTTGATCTGGGCCGACTTGTTTCGTGTGGGCAGATGAAGGCCTGTCGCACTTTCCTCCCCGCAGAAGTAGCCGTCGTAAATCTGAGATTTGGGTGAAGAAACACGCAAATGGATGCAAGTTTAGAAGTCTTTTTTCTTAATAATAGAAGCATCTCATCCTGTTTGTGGCAGGTTTGATGTATTTCAGTCATTTTGAATGGTGAGTGAGTTATGCGCATACATGCATTGTTAGAAAGTGGCTCAGGATAAAGATCGGACTTGCCCGCGTGACTAATTTGGTCTTCATTGCAGGAGCGAGGATGTAGAGGTTTTTCGCAAGTACGTTATTTGCAGTCGTGACTGGACAAAGGTTTACCTTTTCTATCACTTCTATGGAAGAATGAGAACCAAATTTGTTCTTTTCCCTTTGTCTTATATGAGTTTTGAGAATGAGAATTGCAATTTTTTTCTGTGTGAAATAATAGGTAAATACACACCATATTCATGTAACCCATATCGAACAAATAAGAGATTAACTAATCTCTCTCTCTCTCTCTCTCTCTCTCTCTGCAAGTTGAAGTATAAGAATACAAATAGTAAAGGTTCAAGGTAACAAAAGGAATGGTTAAGATTTCACTGAAGTGTTCAGATATGCTGTGATCATCATTACCTCTTTCATTCTGTCCAAAGCTCCCCGGTATTTGGTATATCATTATGCCCCAAGGGAAGGTTGACTTGTATCAGGGAATAGTATGGTGAGGGTTGCTTGAAAACCAGTCTTTAGTTGTTGCAGAAGTGCGCAAGAGTATATTTCGGCCACATATGTATTACCAATGTGTAAAAGATGCTTGGCAGATATAAATATCTTTCGTTGATCTCAGTCACAACATGTGTTGACAAAAACATGAAAGGAAAGATGCTAGAAGAGGTAAACAGGACCTAGAGAGAAAGAGAAAAAAAAAGAGAAAAGGAATGAGAATTTAAACTGATAAGGGTGAATACCCTCCTCTTCTACTTGATAGTCTGCCATCACAATCCCCCCTCCCACTCTTCCACCCACCAACAGTCTGATCTGAAGTTATCACCTTTCTTACTGAAAGACAATTAATATTCTGTAACGGCACATTTTCTTGTGTGTTTTTGTTTCAGTCTAGTCGTCATTTTCTACTTCATTATCCGCACTCACTGAACTAGAACTTGCCGAACACCATTTCTTGTTCTTTTTTTTTCCTTCGCGTGTATCGCCTCGTGGGTTTTGTAAAGGTGGGGGATGAAAAGGGGCGGGAAGGAGGAACTGTGTAGAAAGAGGCTCTCCCGCCTATGACTTGATTGTTAGAACGGTATGGGTAGTCACACTGTCTGCCGATCACAATATCTGGGATATATTGGCAGGAGTGTGGGAATGCCTTATTTGTTTTGTAGGTTGTTTTTTAATTCAGGCTTTGGAAGATTTTGTAGAAGGATCTTATAAGAGTTGTAGTAAAAAAAGAAAAACTTTTGATTGTTCAGCAAATTTGACACACATTAACAAGGTGATAGAAACAAAAAGAACTGATCAGTAATCTTATTCACACAAGAATGATCGCTTTTTGGATTTCGATGCAAAGATACATTGTATTCACCGCTGTTCACGCATTGGTCTTGGCTGCTAGTGAAGCGCTTTGAATCTCTGAATTATGCAAGCCTAATAGAAAAAAAAATGGCATAGGTAAGAATGACCTTAGTCACCCTTACACATGGCTTAATGCCACGTGTTGGATCATGGGAAGAAAAACATAATAATTCTGTTTTCGCGGGCCATTCACACGAACTGAGATTAACAGTCGTGAGGGTCTTAAAAGAACCAAATGATCCAAGTTTTGCACCACTCTACTGTGAAATTGTTTCGTGATTATAACTGGTATGATGGCTAATGTGATGATTGATTTACAAACTATATATACCAAAGCATTAGTTCTACCCGGTTTGTGGGAAAAAAATGCAAAACAAGGAAAAAGATGATGTTTTGAGACTTCTCTGTTGAAAAAGAATAATTGTGTTTTGTTATACATGATAGAAAGGGTGCAGAAATGATCATGGAAAACTTAACCAAAAAAAAAAATGCAAAAACTGATGCTGTGCTTTGTAAAGTTATTATAATGATGCTGTATTATGACATAATCCAGAATCCAGAATAGAGTTGATGAGTCATCATTCTGCAAAGCCCAAATTTGCATTTCAGATATAAACTTCCCCTCAGGTGTCACAGATGCTTTCACGATATGACAATGATGAATTCAAACTGCAAAAGTAGCTCCAGGGTTTTTTCTTTCTTCTTCTTCTTCTTCCCTGTCTGCCCCTATTTCCTTTGGTCCATGATGAAAACATGATAACGTTAAGTCACCCTACTGCACAGCATGCATACATCAAGAATCCATTCATCCGATGACTGTAATTTGGCGACAACTCCAAGAAGTATTGAGGGAAAATTAGTAGAAACTCCCCGATGGAAGCCCGCTGTACTGCCTGAATATTCTACCAATGGTTGCCAATGTCATCACGACTATGGCACTTTAAATTTGATTACTTATGAATGTATGTGTGTTAATGTATTGCTAGTACATTATTGTTCTAACAGTGGTTTTGTGAAAAGGATACAAAAGGATTAAATCAATGAATTCAGCATCAAATTCTAATCGTTAATACAGAGTGATTCAGCCATGAGATATCAATATTGTCATATCTTGCTGGAATACATCGAACTCCTATCAAAGACTTATCATGATATCTGTGAAGTAATGGGTTTTGCCCTTGAGAGTGACTTTGGTTTTCTTTTTTTCATGATAAAATATTCATAAAATATTCATAACATAAGAATGATCAATCACATGGTCAAAGTGTGAACAGTTCCTCAGATTATTTTGACGGTTCTATGATATGAGACAAACTCTTCCCCACCCCCAACAAAACACCAACAATGCAAATGTACATTGTGAATGACCCATCTTAAGTATGCTTCTCCCACTCTGCCCCCGCCCCCCCCCCCCCCCCCACTCATGAAACTTTGATGGAACGGTCACAGTTTGATGTTGTGGGGTGTGAATATTAGCATCATTGAATGCTTCCTAATGTCTCATCTTGGATAAATATTGGTGTGCGATCTGCGGACGAGACCTCTGCATGCTTGTCAGGTTGATGGAGTCCGAATTGACGCATGCTCCATCACACTGTTGCCAGAAGGCAATCACGACAAGTTGGGAAAAAGAGAAAGAGGATAGTAGAAAAGAAACTGCAGCATGTTTAGTTAGGCAAGTTATGAAACTGCTATCAAAACTATAACAGAAAAAAGAGTGTACATTCTCTCTAAGAATAATGTGCACTCATGATCTACAGATGTAGACATTCAGACTTCGGCTGTGGAAAGCAAATTATATCTGAAATTGCCTGCTATATGAAGTAAAATTTTGTAAACAACATGGGGATTTTATAGCGTGCACTGTTGAGCATTTCAGCTTGTGCACAATAGTGATGTGTAGCTACAGGAATGACTTCACATGAATATTGAAACTTGCGTGAAATTTCATCATTTTCTTGCACGTTAGGATGCTTTACTAATACCACAAATATTTGAAAAGTTTGCCTTGGGAACCTAACAATGAACTGTGCAATTCATTGATTTTTACTAGATTCATTGAAGTATTGGTATTATAGATTGCACACACATTAGACAATGCTATGTTGGGCAAGTCTATAGGGCAAGCTGTCTCAGGTAGGATCAACAATTGCTTTACAACAAAGGATGCCCAAATATCTAAACATCTAATCTAAGTAAAAACCACTCATATTTCTCACACTTCTTCATAAATTTCTGATAGAGAGTTAAGGTGTCAAGAATGTATGTCAGTTCAGCCCAGTGGAGGGTGTTCTTAGGTCCCCAAACACCCAGAGAGGCCAGAGCCCAACCATCTTGTTCTCTCCAGATAGGCAGCGAGATGGACCCTGACCTTGATTTTCCCCCCACGGCAACAGGGAGGCATCCGATCTGACCGGGAGACCGGTATCACTGAAGAAGATGGAGGACTGTTTGGAGGCTGCGATTACATCCGAGTTTTGGCCTGAGAGGTTGTAGTTGGAATTTGAAGTGAACTATTTTGTGTGTTTCGGCAGGCTTTCATGCAGTCATGTTACAGCTATCAGTACCTTTCTTTATATGTTGCCAGTAAACTTTGGTAAGGCAATTGATCATCATTTTGTTTTCTTTTTTTGGGGGGTGGGGGGTGGGGGGAGGCGACTTCCATGAGCACAAGCTTTTACAAATGATGGTAATTGTTTGAAGTTTATTTCCCCTGCTGCAATTCTTTTTTTTTTTCTTCTTTGTGTGCAATGGGGCATTGCTGAATTTCCATCCATGAACACTGTGTCTGGCAGACAAGACTTTAATGCTTTACCCTTCTAGGACAACTGGTCTCAAAATGTCATTGATATTGTGGGCAAACTTGTCGCTGGTGGGTGTGACAGAAGTACAGGGATCCAGTATGTAGTGCATCAGTAAATGGTAGAAATAAATCTTTTTTTGTGTGCGTGAATCACAAGATGTTTGGGAGTAAGTAGTAGCACTCATAAGATTTTATACTGCATGAGAAAAAAAAAAGAAGAAAACTGCAAGAAATATGTGACAAGAGTTTGTGTTGGGCTAGCTGGTAGCAAAAATATGTACTGCATTCCAGTATCAGCTTTGTTCCCTCTGGACCAGATCAAGATGGGGACTTCTTTAGGTGTTGCACCTGTCTGACCTTGTGTATAACTTTACCAATTTCTTTTTTGTGTGTGCTTTGACAAAGAAAACAACAAAAGTCACGGTCCCGTCTCATATTCATATTTTGGGGGTCAAACTTCCTACTCCTGTTGCTGTATTTCTGACACCGGTCTTCATCTATCTTCTCCTTTTCTTTCTCCCAACCTCCCCCCTCCCCCCCCCCCCCCTCTATTTTTTCTCTGTCTCATTCCAGTGTCCTTGGGAGAACTCTGGCCAGTAATCTTGACCTTGTTAGTGTTCCTCAAGGGGGTCCGGTCAACCCCTCCCCCCCCCCCCCCCCCACCCCTTGAGGGCAGTGGTGGTGATGGATGCTGCTTGAAGGAAGGGTGGTAGTCTGACCCAGATGTGGGTGAGAGATCTTGCACCTCTGGCACACAAAAGTTGGGCATGTGGTTCAAAGATTTTGCAAAGGAGATTTCGATTATGATGCTGTCTAACATAGTCTCCGAACTGGAAAAGCAGAGGCAGTGTTCTCACTTTTGTTTAGAAGCCTTAAGTGACAAAGCAACTTATCAAATGGAACACATCTAGGTGCCTTGTTTAGGATTAGAGATTGTGAATGCAACTTTTTGGAGGAAGGCGAGGAGGCAACTGCTGAACACTTCCCAAAGTGCATTGTCTTGAACATGGTGACCAGGCAAATCTTCGAGTCACCTTCTTTCCACATCTTTCCACAGTGTGATAATCAAAGTGGAACAAGATCTAGGCCAGAATAGCAATTGTTAGCATATTTTTTTTTCTTACATGCAAAAGATAATTGTTTCCTCTTTTGTTTTAACTCTGGGTCTACCTCTGGTAACATGTGTCCACACAAAATCAGTGGGATTTTGAGATGTCACTGCTGAGAGTGTTAACTTGCCATAAAGGAAAGAAATAGTTGTAGATACCATAGATAGTGGATATTATTGATACTCATATATTTGTGTATGTTTTTGGGGTAGTTTGGATATGTTCTCATCTTGTTCTGCTTCAGTATCTGGTTCTCGCAAGTGATGGATAGTAGGTATATCAAGCACACTGACTTTGTATTCCAAAGATATCACTAAGATATCTGTGGAAGAGAGAGGGGAGTGGGGGAGAAGGGTGACTTAAAGGGACCGTATAGTTTTGGTTGAGACCTAATTTCAGGTTTCTAACATTTTTTTTTGTGAGATTATGAGAAACCTCTTATGAAATATGAAAGAGCATGTAATTCTTTGAGGAATTCAACATTTATTTGACGAAAATTGGTTTTGAAATGGCTGAGATATCAAAAAAAGAGCGATTCTGATCAAGTGTGGGACCCATACTTTATTATGATCGCTTTGTTTTACTTTGTTTTTGGATGTTTCAGTCATTCCAAACCCGATTTTCATCAAATAAACTTTGAATTCCTCTTAAAATGATATGTTCTGTATTATATCATAAGTGTTTTCTTGGTATCTCGCAAAAAGTTAAAAGCCCAATTCTCATATCCAGCAATACTGTACCATTCCTTTAACCAGTGTTGTTTGACGGAAGAGGAAGGAGGACTTACACGGTGTTGAGTGGGAGGCGCAACTTGCTTTTTTTTGGTCCGTCACTGCAGTTAACTCACCCTTAACTGCTTTCATTCCAAACACCTGCCCTCAGGTGAAATATGGGGACATGCAGTAAGCTCTCACAATGAAAAGAAGAGGCTAATGAAACTTTGTCATTTGCATCAATCTTTATGTGAAAAATTAGATATATTTACACATTTCATAAGAGGGTGGCACTTGTATCACTTTCTTTTTCTTTGGCAGTGGTCATCGGAAATAGAATTGAACTTACATCATCAATCATATTCATTTACCATGTGGCTAATGCAAATACTGATGACATATTTTATCGCATATCATAAAAGAAGTATCTTATTTAAACATTGTCATGTCAACCGTGTCATTATAAAAAAACTATGTCACAGAGAAATCTAAGTCTTCTCTTTCAAAGATTTTTCAAGAGATTTGTTTTGTGTTTTAGTAAATGAAGGAGGCAAATACATTGCAATTAAAAAAGGTGATGTCAACAATTAATAATTCTAACACAGGGGAATTGAGAGTTTGGGCAATGAGAATTTTAATTAGTTTTGGTGAAAAATTTTTTTTGTGGAGAAACTCCTGCCGAGGTGCATCTGAATTTTCGTGCACTCGGTGAGCAAGCCAAGGCAAAGGGGAAGGGTAGAAAGGACGCTGCAGTGCACACATGTTCCTCTTTCCTCCATCATCTCACTGGCTCCTGCCCAAACTCCAGCCTTCCGATCTCCCCCCCCCCCCCCCCCCCGAAATCCGCCGCTCCCCTCCTATCCCCCACCATCCGCCCCGCTGCTGTGTTTGATAACACCGCTGGGGTGTTCTGGATCATCCCATAATGCACCATCCGAGATACCTCTCACCTGTGAGGTCCAGGAGGATGTGAAGATGTGTGACAGAAGAGAGGTGAGAATGATTGACAAAGTTTCCATGAAAAGAAAGGTCAACTCTACGTTAAAGTTGACATTATTTCAGCAAAAAAAAGAAAGAAAAAGGGATGAAGTCAAATGGACGAAATATAAAATTGTCAAAATCAGACAAAAAGTTGAAATGTTACGGAATTTGAAGTTTCACTTGTTACACGACAAGGATATTGGTAGCAAAGTAACCAATGGAACATCACTATTCTGTCAGTATTTTGTTCTTAAAAAAAAACATTGTCTGTTTTTACAATTGTTTAGCAATCATAAACCCACTCCCTTTAAATTTCATCATTGCTCAGTCTTTGCAATTACACCAATTTTTTTTTTTTTATCTGCCAAGGATATAATTTGTGGTATTTATTTTCATTTCAAGAATGAACATTTGAATTTAAGCCTTTGAGTGCTTTGAGTGCTGATGACGATGGCTTTTTTTGTAGCGTAGGTATCTGAAATCTTCTTGATCATGTCATGTAAACATGTCTTTTCCTCCTCTATACCATGACGCAAATCTCTCGTTTGAAGAGGCTACACCCCAGTAAATAATGCCAGTGCATATCTTGGCAATCAATGACTTAAAGTCAAAGATATAAAACACCTGTTTCTTGACCCTGGCCTAATCTAAGCATCAGTCATCGCCACAGCGCCACAGGAGGGGGGGGGGGCACCGCGAGAGGAGGAGATTGTTTTGGTTTTGGCATGGGCCATGTAGCTCCATGGTGCGTGTGTGTGTGTGTACGTGTGTGTGTGTGAGTGTAGACATTCAGCGTATGCAGACAGAGCATGCCTGTACTGTAGTGACCGGAACTATTGTCATTCCATTTTGCTCTCCCCTTCTCCCTCCCCCATCTCTCCCCCCTCTCCCTCCCTCTCTCCCCCTCGCTCTCCCTCTCTCTCTCTCTCTCTCTCTCTCTCTCTCTCCCCCTCTCTCTCTTTCTCAATGATCCAGTCAGCAGGCTGATTGTAACCAGGGAGGTAGTCTCACCTCCCCGTTGTAACTCACTGCCAAAGACATTGTCAGCACCGGCAAACTGGCAATGCTCTCCTTCTTATTCCTGTATTTTCGTTATTTACGGGTCAATTTTTTTCGTTCGAAATGTAAAATGGATGACCATAGAATTTCTCAATAGAATATAAAATTGAAAACTTTAGAAAGGATAGAGAAAATTGAGTTCACTTTGAATGGTCTGCCACAGGCAGATATCCTTATCATGCTCTTACGTAATACGACAGCTGCTTTCTCAATGATCCAGTCAGCAGGCTGATTGTAACCAGGGAGGTAGTCTCACCTCCCCGTTGTAACTCACTGCCAAATAGCACATTGTCAGCACCGGCAAACTGGCAATGCTCTCCTTCTTATTCCTGTATTTTCGTTATTTACGGGTCAATTTTTTTCGTTCGAAATGTAAAATGGATGACCATAGAATTTCTCAATAGAATATAAAATTGAAAACTTTAGAAAGGATAGAGAAAATTGAGTTCACTTTGAATGGTCTGCCACAGGCAGATATCCTTATCATGCTCTTACGTAATACGACAGCTGCTTTCTCAATGATCCAGTCAGCAGGCTGATTGTAACCAGGGAGTAGTCTCACCTCCCCGTTGTAACTCACTGCCAAATAGCACCGGCAAACTGGCAATGCTCTCCTTCTTATTCCTGTATTTTCGTTATTTACGGGTCAATTTTTTTCGTTCGAAATGTAAAATGAATGACCATAGAATTTCTCA
>NW_027272895.1:0-92497 GCF_040938485.1 Diadema antillarum | reverse complement strand
GATCATGAAAATGCCAGGCAATGACGTCTGCGCAGATTGTGATGCACCTTTGGGTAAGGACCATAAGACGACGCGAGGTAAGGGAGCCCAAGGTAGGTCAGCCGCTGGGCTGGCCGGGCTTGCGGCTGGTCCTCTGGCCACCGTTCTTCGTACCTCCGCACGCACTCCACTTCGCTGCATACCATCGATAAATTACACTCGCAAAATAGCTCATCTCAAAATAAAATTAGCTGATGATGGCACTGCAATTGCTCTTTCTTCACAAAGCACTTGTTTGATTCGCATTCTATCACCTGTGGTCTAGACTCTAACTGTTAGATACTCAAATCTCTATCGTAACGCAAGCCGGTCATAATTCGACCGCCTCCTGCGCACGGTCGAACCTTGTCCTTGGTACGGGAGGTCGAACCTTGGTTTGTATGCCGATAAATCTAAAAATCTATTTTATCTCTTGACTGTTAAAACAGTGAATTGTAGACTGTACTAGTACAATGACCATGATGACTGCTTCAACTATCCCAAAATGTTCTTGGTGATGTGTCTTCTGTATCCGCAATCACTGCAGTGTGGTGGTCAGTGTCTTGCTAGGTTGTTAGTACCGTAAAACGGGGTGAATAGGGACAAATTTAAAGTTCTCATGATTGTATTTTTTTTTCATGCAGCCCAGAGACTCAATCTTATGTGGGGATTTTATGTCCACCTAAAATACCTTTAATTTGGTATTGTGAAAAAACAAAAAATATTTGGGGGAAAAGTATGTTTTTTGATAAAATGACGCTGTCCCTGTTGACCCCAAATTTGGGGTCAACAGGGACAACACTAATTTTGATCCAAAAAAAAAGCTGTTTGGAGGCATTTTTTTTCTCAATCCATCCAATAGATTGGATTAAGGGAACAACTACAGAGATTAAAAATGATATACAAACATTTAAGAGCAATCTATTCCATCGTTAAATCAATCCTTAACAAAAATTGCAACAGCCCAACAAAATGAGCTGATATACAAAAATGTGACCCATCAGGTCAAAGGTTAAGATTGAAAAGTACGTCAAAACTTTACTAATCCATTGAATTGCACTCAAATATTAACCCACTTCTTCTTCAAGTGGCAAATCATGATGTAAAATCTTATTCATACACTTTAAATTCAGTGTAACTTGACTCTAATGATGTCGGGGATATTTTGGGAGTTCTTACAGTAATTATAACTAGCTGGCACCTACATGTATAGTATGGGTCTGGCCCAAACAGATGTGTTATTGGCATTAAAACATGCAGAAGACAGAGAAAAGGGTCATGAAATACAAGTGGAAAAGTCCTAGCCTGTCTTAGGCAGTGAAAATAATTCCCTAGAGGGTGGCAGGGGGCGGGGTTCCCAAACCCTTCCTGCCCTAGTTAGGGTTAAGACAGCAAAGTTCACTCTCATCTATACAAAAGTGAAGCCACATATCCAAAAATCTTAATGCTCTCTTGTCAGGAGAAATAGAATAAAAATTCACACTTTTAGAAATAGCTGGACATAAACATTTCAGAGCAATTTATGACATTATAATAGTTAATCATACAGAAAATTTAAAGGGCCAATCAAACGACACCATGGTGTCCCTATTCACCCCAGTCTAACTGATTTTTTGCCCAAGAGAAGAAAAAATGTGCTGTCACAAATTCCTGTTGGAATAATTATTTCAAATTTAAAGGTGTGTTGTAGGACCTAATAGGCTAGATTCATGCACATTTTCAGCGAATTTCATTAATCAATGGCCACAGGAGCAGAAAAGTTTTGACCGCCCTGATTTTTTTTTTGTTATTTTTGAAAACTTTTTATTTGGACCTCCTGTACCCTTTAAAAATTTTTTTTCACATCAGGTGGACCACTTTCTGGACACTGTTGGATGGTTCTTCCATCCTGTAATAAAAATAAGAAAAAAAGTTCAAGCAAATATGAAAAATGCACATTCAAAAAACTTTTCTTGGTTTTGTCCTCGCCATCGCCATCTCTGTTCACCCCGTTTTACGGTAGTAGTAATTTAATTGCTTGTGCTTGCCCATGAGTTGGGGAATTAACGTTAAGCTTGACGAATGTCATGAGACTTGATGAGATCATCCCTTAAAACAATTGTATGTGTGCACATGAATCGCAGTGGATACTATCTAGCATTCAGTGTTTGACTTTGTTATGTTCATGCAACCATGGACCTCATAGATGCCAAGTTCAAAAAAATTTTATGAGTGAGATTTTCATGACTCAGCATCTCGGCACGCGCACATGTGCGTGAGTGAGGGAGCGAAGCGACTGAGCGAGGGGAAGGTGTGGGAGGGGGTTGTCCGCCCTCCCCACGGTAGGGAGCTTTTTTAATTTTTAGCTCTTAATGGTGCAAGCTGGTGCATACTTAAGTGACTATTTTTTACTTATTTTGAAAGACAAAAGGGAAGTATGCCTTCAATTGCAACTTTCACTTTAATCCTTTAAGCTACATTTGTATGCTCCCAATGCGTGAGAAAAATGGGTGTCATGTGTGAGATTGTGAGAAGGACCCACCCTAAATGCTTGAGTCTTGCTCACAATGCGTGAGACTTGGTAGCTCTGGGACCTACAACGTAGTCCATGATGCAACAAAGCACATAAAAAACCTGATTGCAGACGGATGTTGCTTTCTTTGTTTGAGTTTTTGATTAGCGTATGTTTGTTTCTTGATTCTCGACTTTGTTGTTTGTACTATCAACATCACACGTAACTTTAGATATATAGACAAGATCGTGAGTTTTTAAGGGAGCTGCCCACGTAGAGATCTAGAATTTAGTCTTTAATAACTGGTCAGCAGAGTGAATAACACATGATATTTGATGCATTTTAAAGGCACAGTGTAAAATGTTTCTGTACTAAGACCATTTGCCTACCAACCATTGAGTCACTATAAAGCCACTGAGGCTCATCCAGACCCCAAACCTGGATTCCTGTAGGACTAGGAATGGAAGGATGGAGATGGATCCTGTGGTTGTTGAAGCTAATGACAGAGGATAAACACATTTTGATCTAGTGAAATCTGATTTGATCCTCTAAATGGAATGACCATGAAGAAATTATTTGGGTTGAGACCCAAATTGACTTTGGGTGCTGGGTCCTTCTTGCTCGCTGGGAGATCATTGACCATGAACCACCGGACTTCCTGCAATTCAACCACAGATTGAGTATTTGAGATGAACTTCACTTCAAATACATTATTCAAAAACATTATTTTTACTTTTACTGATTAAAATCAATTTCATGTTTTTTTATAATCAGAATAATGACATCGATGATTTCCATTGAAAAAAAACATTAAAAAACAAAAAGTCAAAAACAATGAAATACATAAGAAATAGTAAAAAACAATACATTACGAAGAAATAGTAAAAAACAATACATTACGAAAAAATTCAATACCGCCATTTAAAAAAAAAGTAAATTCAGTAAGAATCCTAAACAGAGTACCTGGACCAAAAATTAGCAGTTTTAGACCTTTATTTACAGATATACAGCCAATTTTGTTTTTATTCCACGCATAAATTAGCATAATGATTTTTTTTCACAATAAATTTGAATAACTGCGGAATAATTACCTATTCAGCTTTAAAGATTACATTGTAGGTGATGTGTGTGCCAATTTTCCTCTGCCATCACACAGTCAACAGCCAAGATTGTAGGGGGGTGAATGAGCCCCTCCTCCCCACCCCCTTCAACCTGGGTCTCGCTGGGCATCAAAACAGCCCAGTCTTTGTTGGGTTTAAAGCTCTCGTCTTAGTCTAAGAGCTGTGCCGCTTGCATTTAAAGCTGCATGCTAAAAGCATGCAATATAATATCATTCATGTTGCTTTTTACAGGATGGAGTATGCCAGTGTATGCCATACACAACATGGCAGGGATTCCCCTAACAATGAGATCCATGGGAGCTGTGACAAATGTCCACTGCACTTTGGACCCATTGCTTCAACAGCTTACACATGCACAGATGAAGCAAAAGTAAATGGAAAACAATGTGTGCATGGGACATGCTTCAGTATTCCATGACTGTGGTATATGATGGGATTGATTCCTTATCCCACTACCAATGTTGGAGAGAAAATCTCCATTATCAATTTTTGGGCCACGATACCACAACATTACGGGTCTAATCTCATTCTGCTCATCAGATTTTGCTCTTCTGTTCAGATTCATCTTCAACATGGCATGGATCACTATAATCTGGGCCGGTATTTCAATCACAGCAATCAACTGAAATCCCATGATATATTGCTAAGTGGTCAAAAGAGGCATTTGATTGAATCTGAAATGAGCTGTAGCAATAGTGGAGTTAAAGGGATGGTATAATATTGGTGGTTGAAGTAAGGATTTAGCTTTTAACGTTTTGCAACATATTCAGAAACCACTTTTAGTGTTAAAGAACATAAGATTCTTAGGGGAACAGAAAGTGTATTTGATGAAAATCGATTTAAAATGACGGAAATATCCAAAAAGAAGGTAAAACAAAGAGATCCTAATAAACCTTGCTGCCTGTCGCATTTTATCAGGATCGCTTACTTGGATATCTCAGCCATTTCAAGACCAATTCTAATCAAATAAATTGTGAATTCCTCTAAGAATTACAATGTACATGTTCTTTCATATTTCATAAGAGGTTTGTCATTATAATATATCTCACAAACACACACACACACACACACAAAAGTTGGAAACCCGCAGCTCCATCTACACCAAAACTGTACCATCCCTTTAAGCCAAGACTGTCACTATGATGCAATTTTATCTTCCTGCCTTTCACTTACTCTGATCTCTCCTCTTGTCATAGGCTTGAAGTCCACATCCATGGGTACATTGGGGACAACGTAGAGTCTGGCTAGCTGGTCGTTGATTGATGTCTCAATGTAATTGTTTTCATCTATCAGGTTTGTGATGTCAAATCCAGTCTCCTCACGAACCTACATGGAGGTAATGAGACCAATAATCACAGCTTCAAGAATTTCCTGTCAAAAAGATTGATAGTCATGCAGTTGTGACTGATGGTGTCACTATCTAGAGCATTCTGACAGTGCACACAGGAGATATCCTTACTGTCACCAAACACTTTATGGTGTGTGTAATTACCTACTTGTACAATGACATGCATGTACACTAAATGTTACCAACAGGAAAGACATTTTATATTTCTGATCTCTTTACAGCCAAAGGTTGAGTACAGCTGTATTGTCATAGCAGAGATGCTAACCCCAACGATGGTTTAGAGAAACATTTGCCAAATTTGTCATTAACAAATGGGTGTCTTTCAGTAACAGTGTGTGGTGAAGTAGCATTGTTTTTTCCATACACAAATACTTTTTTTTTCCATTCCAAACTTACCAAATAGTATGCAATAATACCTAACTGTTCACGCCATAACTAAATTGCTCATTTTCTACTTATGAATCTTCATTGACTTGATCATACATCACTATTTACATAATGTAAGCAGTATAATTCATGACTCATAGAGGTCAAGCAAATTAACAATTACCATGACTGTGCAAAGAGAAGAATAAGCTAATGTGAACAGATGTCCATTTTGTGTACATTCACACTTTTTGGGTCAAAATTGTTAATGAGGTTCACAATAACTCACAAGCTTGTTGATTGTTGTGTCCACAATGATCGAAACTACGAGTAGGGACCCCCCTTGGCTAGTGGAGAGCGTAAGCCCTATGAAAATGATTCTAATTATTGACTTAACTTTAAGATTGCTAACTTTTGAGTGTGTCCACACGGTGCCAAACTACAAGCTAATCATTGAGAGTTAAGTTTTCAACCTAAACTTAGAGTTAAGGTACAGTGAGTGAACCTAACTAATGCTAACAAATGTTGAGAACAAGTTTACCTCTCTGACTGCACACTGCACTGGTAGTTCCTCTTTATTGACTTTTCCTTTGGGGAATCCCCAACTGGTCTTGGAGAAAAAGCCCTGTACCATTAGGATCTAAGTAAGACAAACAGGGTACAATAATAGGAGATATTGTGAAGGAGATATATGCACAGTAAGTCAGTACTGAACAAACTACACCAGAAGGAAGACAGGCATTACACATACAGGAACAAATCAGTAACACATCATTGTGCTTGTTCTGACTGAAGAAGGACCATTTTGATCTCTTTCAACAAATTCATTAAGGTGGAAGCAGCAAAAAAAAAAAAAATACAAGAACAAAGAGCATTAGCAAGTATAACAGTTGCTATACTGAATCATTAACTTCTGACAACAATTTTTTTTCTTTCTTTTTAGTTTAACTGAGGCCTTTGAAACAAGAGTATCATATTTTTTTCTCTCTCTCTTTCCTGAATGATGTATTTGTCAAACAACTTTCATGCATTTCAACACATCAATGCAAAGGAGATCATCTATATAGATCAAAAGGAGATATCACAGTCAAACCTGTCTCTAGCGGCCACCCAAGGGAGACAAAAAAAAAAGTGGTCATTGTAGACAGGTGGATGCTATAGACAAGGTCGTTAGAAATAGGGCTTTTCTCTTGGACGGAATTACACTGTATGTGCAGTGGCCACATATGGCAGGTGGCCGCTACAGACGGTGGTCACTATTGACCGATTCTGTGAGGCGGTTTGTGTATTATCGGCATGGGCAGCGCCATTACTGCGGTGTCCCGGCCGACCCCCCCCTCCCTCTCCCCCACCCCCTCACACACACGGAATGAAATACTGATGGATGGTTGTTTCAGTCAATAGGCGTCTTGTACTGAGTGCACAACGCTTGCTTAATGCGCGAACCTTTGTTACAAGTGCGCGATAAACATGTTGCCCGGGGGTGGGGGAGAGGAGTTGGGGTCGGCTGGGACACCGCGATTTGAGCTAATGGCTGCGCCCAGTGCCACAAATTGTCTGCTGCCCTCAACGAACCCGAATCGGTCAATAGACAGGTCTGACTGTATTCTACATACAACAAAAGTAATACCACTCTCTGTCATTCACATATTCTGTGCAACCAGAGACTGCATGGTACAGAACATGGGTCGTTACCATACTCACATGAGTGAGAGTTTCATCCAGGAGAATTCCACCATATGTGGGAACACTCATCTTATACTCCCTCCATTCTGCATAGATCTTGTCCACTTCCCCGGCATGGTCAATCAAGAATGGGCAATGCTTGAAAAGTGAAGAATATTTTGTGTCAAGGAATAGGTGTGATGGCTGACATACATTTCCTATACTCTCTGACGATGCCAAACGTATGCAGAACCTGTACTTTACCAGCATACAGCACAGTTTTTTAGGAAAACATTGGTACAGTTGATCAACTTGCTTGTACTCGATTTTCATTTTTGTTTGTTTGTCTGATTGTTTTAAGGGGGTGGGAGAGGGCAGTAGGAGAGATATTGGAAGGGAAACCCCTGATTAAATCTATATTGCCTTTCCCATCCCCCCCCCCCTAAAAAAAAATACTCACCACCACCACCACAACAACAACAACCCAAAATTAAAGAAACAAAAGTCAAACACAGCCAGATGGCCAGGGAAATAATAGAGGCAGTGATGCTAAACATCAAAATGGGTTATTGACTGTGGGTACAACCACCGTACAATTTGTATGTGATACAATAATTCAAACTAATTCAACACATCAAAGCAAAACAGATGATCTACCAAAAATATGTGTTCATCAACAAGGGCGAGACACTTCTTGCAGGGGGAAAAATCTGATAAGTCTGAAACTAATGAAAGAGAAGTCTGAAGTGTATTGAACTGTGAACATTTCAATGCATTGTGTACATTTTGTACATTGTATGGATTGCCCAAAAGTCTGTAAAGTGGCTGTTGGGCAGAGAGAGTATGAAGACAACCTGTGTAATTCGATTAAACTCTGAACTCTCACATTCCTGTATAGCAAGAGCAGTACCACATGTGCTGTACCAACATCTTTATGCTATAAACGATGCAATATTTAGGGATATCACAGAATACACATCCCAACATGTTCAATGATTAAATGTTTTGCCAAAGCTGCTTTTAGTCATTTAAAGGATATTGGCTTTGGAAAACTCTTTTATGCCACAGTTGGGTAGACCTTGCTGTTCAGCCCTGAAGAAATCAATGTAGAACCAGTGTGCCAGCTCTATCTGGAAGAAGACCCGAACCAAGTCATTCCTTTCTTCATCTGGGATGTTGATAAGAAATCGCCTAGGGGTGAGAAAGAGGAAAAAAAAGTAAAGGACTGGTATACCATATCATACGCCAATGATAGAAATTCTAATCTTGGTTATAGCTGCTATGAGAAAAACAAAAAAACAAAAACATAGTGTAGTGAATATAGATACATATCTATAAACATGCAATTTGGTTGTATTTGACACCTGCAGCTCAGGTTAAGGTTTACTTTTTCTTACATCCTTACGATCACCATCTTTCTTTCTATTTTTTTTTTTAAGAACACGCAGCAAAACAGCTAACGTTAGCTGAGGCGCACCATTGTAACGCTACAGTTATAAAGTGAAAGTTTACTGTGGGAGCCCCGAATGATTTGTTTTGCTGACCACAGTTGCTGTCTACTTGCTGTCTGTGGATTAGGATGTAAGCAATAGTATTAAGTAACTGCGACCAGCCCGTACTATCAATGGAGCTCCCTTAGCCGGGGTTTGGATACGAATAGAGCCTAGACAGAGGGTCTAGATCCTAATTGCGACCATCCCGAATTGTGTACATGGAGCGCCCCGGAGTTAAACTACCACTGTACCAGCAGAATCTATACACTTGTAGATCTATACATTTGTAAGCAGAGTGCTGACCACTTCCCGATTCCTCAGATACGAGTATCTGTCGAGGTAGACAGAAAGATCCGTCTGTCCCGAGGACTCTTCTGTATTTTGCCATTAACGCTGTCCTCCGTAGACAGACGGAAGGTTGTAGTACCCATTGCTGTGTGGATGTTCTTAACCACTGTCTCTATGGAAAATTGGGTGAGGTACCTCACCCTTCTCGATTGCGTCTAATTCACGGCCCTAGGTCGGCAAATTTAAGCTTGAATAGTTAAATCAACTATTCAAGAATAGACTACACTCACCAGATTAATGAATAATCCAATATTTCGGTAGAATTTTCAACGCAAAACACACATCAACCAGCCCGTCGCGTCGTCACGTTCAAACTGCAGAAACATACAGTATTGTACAGTATGAATCTATTAGCCAATCACATGCGAGGTAGTTTCTACGTGTTTTTTTAACTAAATAAAGTACCTCGCATGTGATTGGTTTACAGATTCAAAATGGCGACCTACAGCTAGCGAACGGCGATGTTGCGATATGGATAAAATTTCTGCATTATAACCGCGTTACTGTGAGTATTTCGATTGCAAAATGTGAGAAATTAACCCCAAATATCGCTGCAAAATGTGTCATGTCATGTCAAACTTGTTTGAATGTAAAAAAAGCTGTCTGAAATTTGGTTTATCGTAACGTTCGATCTGTGCGCGTTGCTCCACACAGGAGCTGGGATCATTGACTTCGGTCTGTATACGGAGGGGATCCGTGAAGCCAGACTCAGTCTCCGCGGAACATTCCCCGACGGACAGATACAGACCGATCTTTCGGTCAACTGTCGAGGATGCAGCTCATGAAGTCATGCGCTCCACATGAGCTCCACTAGCAATAGCCCGGCCCTAGTCATGCTAGTGCTACACGGCTAACTGCAAGTGCAACCAGCTTATGTATTGGGCTGCTGCACTGGTCGCAGTTACTACACGGCCTACCGGTTTACACTTTAGAAATCGCATTGTCTCCACATTTTGGTAGGCACCTACGAGTATTTCTAGGACCCTATGGCTAGGTCTAACAACATTTACTTCTGACGTTAGATCCAGCTACAACTTTCATGACACAGGCAGCCCAGCATGAAACAGGCGCAGGCACAGGCAGACAAACACTAACACAACTTTCAACGTTTGGGAATTCATTTCAGAGACAGAACAACCAATGTCACTCACGTGCACAATGAACTCAAAACCTCTTCAGGAATGTTGACCGTCGGCTGATCCATTCTTCCTAGTAATTCACTTCATCACAATCACTTCGGTCACATAGACAGCACCAATCTGCGGGAACATTACACAATTATCTAAGGTAATTCAAGATATTTCATGGCAATTGCCTAATGTTTACAAGTTGGTGTTCATGGGTCCAGCTAGTCAAAGAAATTTTCGATGTGTAGCGCCCTCAATCGTTTCAGGCACGCGCGATTTTCAAAACGAAGAAGAAGAAAGAAGATGAGCTGCACTTTAACTTTGGTCTATTTGAGGTTTGTATTTTTTAGATACAATTTAAGTTGATCTTAAATTCTAAGATGAACTTGAAAATATGGAAGGTTGTGTGTGAATTCAATAATTTCAAACTCTCATAATAGAATGAAAATTTTGGAGACTTTTTCATACAGATGTTTAAGAGCAGGGCCTCAGGGACAGCGGATTTTTGCCTTTTGTAGAATGTTGATAAAAATTTGAAGAGGATTCTGGAATATTAGATGGAACTAAAAAGAGAAATTAACGGCATACCATATATATATATATATATATTTGTGTGTGTGTGTGTGTGTGTGTGTGTGTGTGTATGTGTGTGTGTGTGTGAAACGCCCCAGGCATGATTTTAGAAGCTTCAGCATCTAGCATGTGTATGGTGGGGATTATTTTTGTCTGTTTTTAGCATAAAGCATAACCGCGACAGAAAGAAAACCTCTAGGGGTTTTGTATACTGCGGTATTTTTTTTTTTTTGTTGGTTTCTTAGCTGATATGTAAATGAAATTGACAGTTTTTGACACCTGTTTTTGTTTTTGTTTTTTACCAATGAGCGCCCACAGTTCAGTTTAGAACACTTTTCGTAGGGGAAAAAATGTGGACTTTTCTTTTCTTAGTTCCTGCAGTTTGCCAGCTGATATGTCGACGAAAATAAAAAATAAAAAAATTGTGAAGACCTGTTTCATGGGAATTAAGCATGATTTTAGGCCGCTTCAAGCACAATCCCAATTTTTTAAACTCCACTGACCTTACTGAGATCATCGTCTCGCCGACGTTATCGCAATTATTTGTGAATAGTCCTACTGAGAGTGTAGGCATATAGGCCTCCAAACAATGTAAATTCATTGGACTTAACTGACCTTTGCAGAGAAGGAACTTTTTTTCTTACTTTTTTTTTTTTGGTTGTCAGCTGATGAAACCCGGAAGTGGCACCAGAAATTTAAAGTGCGCCCCCACTCTTCAAAATGCGCTGCCGGCCATCTGTTGAACTTGTCCGACTTAACCAATGTTCGACCTTCACAGGCATGCACCTGTCAGTGGTTTGATTGAATTAATGACCAGAGCTCAAAGGCTGAAAAGAAGTTATTGAGAGCACAGAATGATGCAGGTAACCAACTGGGTTCTTTATCTTCTCCACCCTCTTTAATTAACTGCCTAATGAGAGTTATGAATAATTGAAAAGTATTGTTTCACATCCATCGTACAAGCTAAAGCCAATTCGTCTGTCATCATATTGTACATGTATATTGCTACTCTTCATCATAAGGCATGACATTGAATACGTAAATACAGCAGGATGACTGTCTGTATAATGTGTCACCTACAGTATTCAAGCAATTCAAGTCAAATTTAGCATGTATTTTGATTTAGAAGTGTAGTTTTGCAAGACACCAATGTGTTAGTATAAGGAAAATGTGTTGCCATGGTAACCACTCACCTATGTATTTAAATAGACCATTTAAGGTATGAAGGTTAAATTCGGTGTATTTGGTATTAACGTCATTGCCCTCCTGATATCACCTACTCTAAAGCAACACTCGGGACAGGGAGTCGTGTTTTTTTTTTCTCTCTGCCCACGTTTCACTACTGCTCCGCAGTTATTATATAACACCTAGTTAATTCCATGGTCTGTAAGTCACAGACTTGAGTATTGTATCACAGTGCCTACATTACATTCCAGTGTATTCCACTGCATTTGTACCCTCCAGACATTCATCAATTTTAGCGAGTGGCGGCAGTTCCTTGTATGTCGAGTGTGTATATAGTTTATATTCATAGCTTCTACTCCTACCATTATGTAACATGTATTCCTTGTTTCGCTTATTTTTTTCGTGTGTTTGTCTAGTATTGTATTGTGAGTTCAAAATGTCGATGCGCCGCTCTCTTGCATTCCGTATATCACTTACATTTCTGCCCCTGCTTCTTCTGCACTTCTCTCTGGGTCTTTGCCTCGTACACTTGAATGTACCTTTGTTCTTACCACCAGCGGATGTTGTAATTCCATTTATTTATGATGGATAGTACGTCACAGGTTGTGAATTTTCCTTTTCACTCTCTAAACAATGAAGATTTTTTTGATATGTTTAATCATGGCTCGGTATCTCATGCACTGAATGAATCCGACAGTAAATGTTTCCACGCAAATTATGATTTTAATTCTCATATTAGAAGTGTAGCTTTTGGTGGAGATAATAATGAACAATATCTTAGTTCTGAATATTTTACAATTAATCAATTCAAAGCTCTAACTGAATTATCTCAAAGTTTTTCCTTGATGCAACTCAATATAAAAAGTTTGAATCGTAATTTCGATAATTTTTGCTGTTTTATGAATGACATTCATAAATCATCTTTCTCTGTAATTGGACTGAGTGAAACACGGATCAGTCCGACTTCTATCCCTACGTTCTCTCTTCCCGGTTATGACTTCATAGAAAACAGTCGTCAGCACAAGAAAGGCGGAGGAGTTGCCCTATACGTAAAGAAAGACCTTGATTACATTATTCACAGTGGATTGAACTGCATGAGTGAAGCTGTAGAATCACTCTTTATTGAAGTTAACGTGCCTTGTTCTAGGAATATACTTGTAGTAGTCATTTATCGACCCCCTAATTCTGAGATGCAAGGTTTTTTTAGTTATTTGCAATCATTACTGCAAAGTCCACTTTTCAACAATAAAGATTGTTATATCATGAGAGATTTTAACATAGATTTATCTAAGTTTCAGACATTAAACTCAGCTCAGAATTTATTAGATATTATGATGTCCTCATCCTTTTTACCCCTTATAACAAAGCCAACTCGAGTAACTGATCACTCAGCAACTCTAATTGACAACATATTTTGCAATATTAACCCCTTACCCTTTTCTGGCATTGTTTTATCAGATTTGTCCGACCATTACCCCATATTTACCCATATTCCTTATAATCGCAAACGTAATCTGAATTCCTCTGCAATGTATTTTCGAAAGATTACCCCCGACAATGTAGCTAGGTTGCAAAATGGCCTTAATGAAGTAGATTGGTCTGAGGTATATGATGCTGAGGACCCAAATAATGCTTATGATTTATTCATGAGAAAGTTGAATTCACTTTTAGACGAGCATGTTCCTTTAGTTAAGAAAAATAATAGCAATTATAAAAGATCCCCGAGACTTCCGTGGATATCGAAGTCTTTGCTGCGGTCAATTAACCGAAAAAATAATTTGTATTATGCCGATAAAATTAAACACACTGTGGAATCTCGTCATAAATATATTTCATATAAGAATGTTCTCACTCAAATTTTGCGTTGTGCAAAGCGAAAATATTTCAGTGACCAGATATATTATTTTAAACATGATATCCAAAATACTTGGAAAGTTATTGATTCTGCCATTAATAGAAACAAACCAACATCCCGTATTACTACAATCAAACATAATGATCTTATTATTGTTGACCCCAGGTCTATAGCTGATGTTTTCAATCAATATTTTTCACAAATAGGAAATAGTTTTGCTAGAAAGATTCCCAAGTCCCAAAAGTTATTTGTCGATTTTTTACATACGCCCAATTCTAGCTCCTGTTTTTTTGCTCCCACTCACCGGAATGAACTAATTGATATAGTTCAGAATTTAAAGAGTAAAAAAAGTGTTGGTTATGATAATATTGATAATGTTCTTTTAAAACACATTATAAACTGCATTGTAGATCCTTTGGTTCATGTGTTTAATTTGTCTTTAAGTAATGGTGTTGTCCCCGAGGAAATGAAAGTATCTAAGGTTATTCCAATTTTTAAGAAAGGGGATAGGGAAGACATCAGTAATTATAGACCAATATCTTTGTTATCCATTATCTTTAAATTATTAGAAAAAGTTGTACATTTTAGACTCTTGGATTTTCTCAATAAGCACAAGATTATTTCAAATAATCAATTTGGTTTCCGGCAACAACACAACACATCCCATGTAGTTCTCACTTTCCTAGACAAAGTCTCCAAAGCCATTGATAATTATCATCATACTATAGGTGTGTTCCTGGACTTCTCCAAGGCCTTCGATACCATTGACCACAAAATACTCCTTTACAAATTATCTCATTATGGTATTCGTGGCATGGCCTTGGAGTGGTTCAGGAGTTACCTTACCAATCGCAAACAATTTGTTTATATTAATGGTCACAAATCTGCTATGCATGATATCACTTGTGGTGTACCGCAAGGAAGTTTACTTGGACCACTTTTATTTGTGGTTTACATCAATGATATCATAAATTCATCAAGTATTCTTTCCTTTTTATTATTTGCTGATGATACAAATGTGTTCCTTTCTAGCTCTGATCCAGTGTATTTGATCGATACTATGAACATCGAGATAAAAAAGTTACTTTATTGGACTAGAGCTAACAAATTGTCAATTAATCTTCAAAAAACTAAATGTATGCTTTTCAGTAATTCTTTAGAAAAGTTATCTCAGAATATTTATTTAGACAATATAGCCATTGAAGAAGTTTCCTCAATTAAATTTTTAGGTTTGACTCTTGATAATAAGCTCACCTGGAATTTGCATATCGATTCAATTTGCCGCACAATTTCTAGAAATGTGGGTGTTATCAATAAAGTTAAATTCTATTTTCCGAAAAATGTTTTGTTAATGTTATATTCATCTTTGATCTTACCCTATCTGAACTATGGCATTCTCGCCTGGGGCAACACTTACTCCTCATATTTAGAAAGAATATTATTATTGCAGAAAAAAACTCTTCGTATCATTTGTAGAGAATCGTGGAGATGTCATACTAATGACTTGTTTCATCAAAATAATATTTTAAAAATTAAGGATTTATATTGTTTGAATTTAGGTCAGTTTATGTACAAATTAATAAATCACTCCCTTCCTTTGGTGTTTGACTCTATGTTTATCCAAAATAAAACTGTACATTCATACCCCACTAGACAAACCAATGAATTCCATTTACCACTGTTTAGGACAATTTTTGCAAAGTCTATATTCTCCTTCGCTGGACCTAAACTCTGGAATTCCCTTGACAGCAGTATAAAAGAATCTCTAAGTTTCAACACTTTTACTTTAAAATTAAAGAAAATGCTTATTAATTCTTATATTACTGGGGATTTGCATTTTGAAAGCTCCTGATTTCTCTTGCTGCTAACGCCTTTATTTTGTTTACTTTATTTCATAACCATTATGTTATATCATTCATATGAAAACAACTTCCTGTGTCCTGCATCGACCCCCAATACTCTTCTCCTTTGCCCTTCCCTCTGTCTTCCTGTCCCTTTCTATCTCCTTTTTATCCTTTCCACGTGTATGTAAGAGAGCTGCTTTGTTACTGTGTTATATGTGTGTGCGTTTGAGTGCGTACTCGTTTTGTGTTCTGGTTCCCGTGGATTATGTTAAAATGTCTCGTGTATTACTATTATAAAGCGACTCCGAGGGGACTGCATTCTACAAGCTTGGCTTTTTAGCAGTCCCCTCCATTTCCGACCTTTTCTTTGTTACGATTCAGTCACATTTTGTCCTTGTACTTCTTCTACCAAAATATGTTTTTTGTTTCATGTAAACAAATGACGTGTATTTAAATTTCATTTGGACATGTAAAAGTTACTTTGTACTGACTTTGTGTATATGCAATGTCATATTATATGGTTTGGCCGGAAATGAAATAAAAAATGAAATGAAAAAAAAAATGAAATAATAATGGCAGCGCTTAACCATTCGAAAGTTCACAGGCACTCTGACTTTTGACCTTGGATGAATTCACCGACACGAGAACCTATATTCTGAGCGGACCGGCATCTTTAGGACTTTAGAACAAGTAAGACAGGAATTTCTTTATTATCACTTAGTATATTGACAGAATAGTGAACCGAACGGCATGGCTTTTCAAAGGTTTACAGTTTTTGAACGACAGAAAGGATAGTTTATTTTTGCGCAGTTTACATGCATGGTCCGGAAGTATTGAAATAGATGATATTCATGAAATTAATGTCCGATAAAAACAGCATATATAAAACAGTTGTGATTCGTGACTGAAATTTCCCAGAGATTAGAATGTATACAGTCATGTACTTCTAGTGACGCTCGCACTCAACGCACTTGAGCGCATCACTAAAAGGATTAACCATTAAAATAGCATTAAATTTATTTTCCATTTTAACTACACAACTATTAAACTAAGATGTTTTGACACAATCCATTCATATTTCGAGGACTTCGATTTGAAATGTGTAGAGTGTTAACAATTGCCATCGATTTTGTTATCTCACCCTCCCTATACATGAAGTAACTATAAGCTACCAAAAATCAGTGGCCCGCTATCTACATGACTGCATTTTCATCGTTTCTTCTGCAGGCCCGCCTAGCAAATGAATGAAAATCCCGTGCCCTGAACAGACGATTGATATGTTCGGTTACACATTAGAGGCACTGATGTGATTTGATTTGATTCAATTTGATTGTATTTTAATCGTTTTATTTCATTCTACATGTATTTATGCAAACAATGAGTTTTGACATTTGCGGTTGACTTGTTGACATTTGCGGATATAATAACCTTCATCCTGCATTCACCAAGTTTCATCCCAATAAACAGACAGATGGAAAGACAAAAAAAAAAACACCAAAAAAAAAAGGTGATTAAATTGAACTGCGCAAAACAAAAGAAGAGCTACCACAAAAGTTATGAAGTCAGTACACTGTAGTATATTATAAATCAGAAAATTTTGGTTTACAGTATAGTCACATTTACATTTGAAGAGATTGTTTGCAAAAACCGATAAGTCCATTTTTGAAGATTTTGAAGTACGGTCTCTGTCATAAAGTACAAAATAATACCTTTTAAATGATATATTGGTCGTTACATATAAAGGTACATTTTTGAAGTTATGGTCAAAAGAAGCAAACATTTTCTTATTATTCTCTTTATTTTTGTTGTCCTTTAATCGCAAATATCTCCATTTGGCAAATATGGACTTATCGGTTTTTGCGAACAAACTCTTCATTTGTACTACATGCACACTATATAATGTAATCAATGAGTTTTGACATTTGCGGTTGACGTGTTATGACAATTACGGGTAATACGGGATCAACCTTCATTCGCCAACCAAGTTTCATCCTATTTGTCAGACAAGACGGACAGACCAGGGAGGTCTCTCTCACACCTCCCTGGACAGACAGACCAGGGAGGTGGGAAGAGACTCTTCCCACGTCACTGACAGCTAAATACTGTATGAATGACATAATATGTACACGTATGTGGTTAATCAGATTTTGACATTTGTGATTGACGTGTTATGGCATTTGTTATAGGGCATTTGTGGTAATTTTGAAATTTGTGGTTGACGTGTTATGACATTCTCACAGTCCATGTAATATGACTAATGTGTAAGATGAATACACTTGTATTTACATGTATACAGCTAAACATCGAAGACAATCACAAGTAGCCTACACATGTAGGTCCCCAATAAATAAACAGTATCAAACACACACACACACAAACACACACACACACACTCACAAACACACAGTCTCCCACACACGCAGCGACACACATACATAGCCTACATAATTATGGCACTTTTGAGTCAATTCAACTACACTTCCATCTTCCGTCCAGCACAAGGATAATACGGAAAACACAGCATACATTTCTTATATTTTCTACTCTCTCTAAAAATATCGAGTGAAAATATTCACTCTTAAAGGAGTGAATACACAAAAGAGTGAATTTGGAGTGAAAATATTCATCTTCACTCGTTTTGGAGTGACCTCAGGGATCACTCCAAAATCTTCGAGTGATCCCTGAGGTCACTCCAAAATGACTGAAAATGAAAATTTTCACTCAAAATTCACTCATATATCACTCTAAATTCACTCTTTTTTGTATTCACTCTTTTAAGTGTGAATATTTTAACTCGATTTTTTTAGAGAGTAGTATGAGGATTTCTAGAAATTATACAGTGTATACGTTGAATACAAGTGAGTCAAAGTACATTATGTTTATAGCAAAATGTATGTACAATAATTGTACAAAACAATGAATAGTGTATTGACAGAAAACAATGCACACTTTACATGGATGACAGAAAGTAACACAGTATCGTAAAGGGGTGACCTACTTGAAAGCACAGCTTGTAAGACGTGCACTGAAATATTCGATAAGAATATGCGCATGACATATCTATCCAAAATCTATGTGCAGCTGGATAAATGACAAATGTTGGGCAAGTATAATGACACGTTGAATAATTAACACATAATTATGTGTAAAAGTACAGATGAAATTCAATTTAGGAATACACCGTGTACATGTATTATCACTGTTACGGCACCGACAATTCAATGAGTCACGTGTACCTGCGCGCTTACACACATCCATACCCCCCCCCCAAAAAAAAAAAAAAAAACAACAAACAAACAAAAAACAAAAAACAACAAAAAAAAACAACAAAAAAAAAACCACACACACACACACACACACACACACTGTTGCTCACGCACATTACAAAAATAAAATCCATATGAACACATAAGACGCAATATTTTACCAAGAAAAAAACAAAACCGAACTACATCACAAAACAACGAAGAAGAACTAGAAAGAAGATAGTAAAGATACGTTTTCGAATGTACCCACTCCTTCGTTAGAACGTGGAAGCACAAAATGCGTTACAGTACAACAGCAATTTGGATTATCTAGTGTTGCATGTAGAAAGCAGTGATAAAAAGTGAACATTTGGTCACTTTTCATTTACATGATACTGGATGAATTATTAACGACATAGTTTTAAGCCGTTATAAATTTCGTTGAGAATACAAGCTGTTACTCTAAACAGTTTTTGACGATAACTTCAGACTGCCAGCTACCACATACAGTACATGCCTAGTAGCTAAAGCCCGCCGCACACTATACGACTCACGACCTTACGACTGACAGACTTTGGATCTGAAATAAACAAGCGGTGTTAATTTTGAGGATATTGCGATTTATTTCGGATCCAAAGTCTGTCAGTCGTAAGGTCGTGAGTCGTATAGTGTGCGGTGGGCTTAAGTTATACCCATGTAAGTGTTAACGTTCAAATGGTAAAACTTCCTTAAAGATCCCATTCCATTTGGCACTGATACATTTTGTAATTAAAGCCATCAATTCTACATTACAGATATACACTCGTTTCAAATAACTTATATATATATACAACTATAACAAATAAGAGCCTCCATACTTGCACAACTTTGGCGTAACAAGAGGAATCATGCATAACTTATACACGTGTAATAACATATATTTCAAAGGATCTCCTTTTTACTTGTTATCGCTATAGTCCGATGTAGTCAATAACAATCAGGCGTTAAAATAGGTTTAAAGCCATAACTCAGATTGAAGAGAACATTATTTGACTAACTCGTGCATAAAGAATTACGAGTGTACAAAACAAAAACACATGTACATATCAATGTGGAAAAGTTTCATATTAAAGGACAAGTTCACCTTCATAGACATGTGGGTTGAGTGAATGCTGCAATATTAGTAGAACACATCAGTGAGAGTTTGAGCAAAATCGGACAATCCGTTAAAAAGTTATGAATTTTTGAAGTTTCTGCTCACTCACGGCAGGATGAGAAGACTACTATAGCTTGTGATGTCACATGAGTACAACGACATAAAGAAAGAATAAAGAAAATTCAACATATTTCCATTTTTCTCGCATAACAAAAGAACACTCGACTTCTCTCTTTCAGAAAGCAGGGGGAATAATATTACCCTTAACATACGTCAGTAGCAAGTCGAAGAAATGTGCACTTTATTCAAAAAGTAAAGTTTTGTGAAATTCTCTTTTTATTTTCCTTATATAGTTGTACGCATGTGACATCATACACTGTAGTAGTCTTCTCTTCCAGCAGTGACTGCGCAGATACTTACAATATTCGTAACTTTTGAACGGATTGTCCAATTTTCCTCAAACTTTCACTGATGTGTTGTACTAATATTGCTGCATTCTCTCATGTATATGAAGGTGGACTTGTCCTTTAAACAGGATCTCATCTGAAATTTACTGTTGAAGACACCTGGAACTATTATGTTTCTGCTGCGTACTCATTTGTCTCATATGTCATAAAGGGAACACTGCTTATTACCTAACTTGTCCATAACAAAGAAAGAAAAAGCACAACACTTTTATTAATACTGTATCTAATAATAGATAAATGACGTCTGCAATGATGCATGATTTATTTATAAGAACGCGTTTGGACAAACAATATCATAATATATCAAACCCCAGACAGATTTGCATCTGCATCACCTGTCATTGAGAACATATACTCAATGATGGCGGGGTTCAAAGAGTTGAAGAAAGATCCAACTACATTGTACAATATCTAAATTTGAGCCTCCAATAGTAACAATTCAATTCAATCATAGTTTATTTCCAATCATCGAAAATCAAAAAACATAGTACAAAGTATTCATGTGATGAAATAATATTGTTCAAACGTTTGCAAAAGGTTCATGTAACATAATTATATACGAGACAAATTATAGAACAACATATAACATGTACAATATTTAGGAAAAAACACTGTATAAATACTTCGTGGGCGAGCGGAAAATAAATTCGATTATGGAAAATAGTGATCCACTAAAAAGCAAAGCTTGTCGGACGTGGATCGCTAGATAAATAATGAGTAAATGATATACTATTCTATAACAATATACATGTAATTATTTTGAGATACACCGGTTGGGAAAAAAATATAGAATACCAATGCTAGTGCCCGGACACTGCTCACTGAACCACGTGTACCGGGAAAATATGACAAGGACAACACGTTCGTACACACATTCGATTACCCACACGTATATACACTGTACGACGCGAGACAGTACCGAGAGGAGAGAAGACGGTAACAATACAAGTCTACGAAGAAAAAAAAAAAAAAAAAAAAAAAAGGAAAGGAAGAGGAGAGAAGAAAGAAGAGAAGTCTGCACACAGAACACGCCAAGTGCTGCGACATCAGGACAGGTGAAAGCTCAAGCATGAATTAAAACAATTCAAATTATCTAAGATTATAAGTAGAAAGTAAATGTTTTCTGAGTTTGTATTCAAATGTAACAAATTTGGGGGAATCTTTTAAACTATTATCTAAATTATTCCAAAGTCTGGGTCCGGTATAAAGAAATGTATTTTGGGCATGTGCGGTTCTCATTAATGGAAGATGAAATTCTTCGGATCGTCGCGTGGGATAGTTATGAACATGACTGTTTCGATGAAATGAATCGTGGAATATTTTAGGTAAAGAGTTACTGCTGTAATTAAACATGAACTGGCCAAGTTGAAACACATACAAATCATTTACTTTTAATATTTTATGGTCAGAAAACAAAGCATCTGTATGTTCTCAGGTATGTAAATTAAAAACAATTCTAAGCGCTTTCTTTTGCAATAAAAGAAGTTTATCAAGTAACATCTGATATGTATTACCCCAAGCAAGAATCCCGTAGTTTAAATAAGGTAGTATCAAACTAGAATAAAGAGTTAATAATGCAGATGAAGGAAGATAATATTTTAATCTATTCATTACGCCAATGTTACGTGATATAATTTTACATATGTTATCAATATGATTCCTCCATGAAAGTTTGTTATCGACGCAAACACCAAGAAATTTAAAAGAAGAAACTTCTTCTAAAGGAGTAGTATCAAATGTTATTTTGCCTGGGAGGCTATCTAAAGAATTACTAAAAAGCATAACTTTTGTTTTTTGAATATTTCATGACAATTTATTTGCGTATATCCATTGTATAACCTTTTTCAGTTCTTCATTGACTGTTCTTATTAAAATGTTTGGGTCAGAGTGAGAAAAAAAAGGTTAGAGTCATCCGCGAATAATATGAATGATAGTTTCTCCGAGGATCTATGAAAATCATTAATATAAATAATGAATAACAATGGGCCTTATAAACTCCCTTGTGGAACACCACATGCAATTGTTTTACTTTGAGAGTCAAAGCCGTTGACATGTACAAATTGGGATCTTTCTGATAGGTAACTCGTGAACCACTCCAAGGCCTTTCCACGTATTCCATAATGAGTCGTGTCAAAGGCCTTGGAGAAATCCAAGAAGATACCTATTGTGTGTGAAAGTGTGTCGAGTGCGTGTGTGACTTTGTCGATGAGGGCAAGTAGTGCGTGTGTTGTGCTGTGATTTTCCCTGAATCCAAATTGAAAGTTTGAGAATATGTCGCAGGTTTTAAGAAAACGTACTGTCCTGATATAAACTATTCTTTCAAAAATCTTAGAAATAGAAGATAATAAAGATATGGGTCTATAGTTATTGACATCATCCTTTTCCCCTTTCTTGTAAATAGGAATTACTTTCGCAATTTTCATGCTATTTGGCACATGACCACTTGTAAGCGATGAGTTGATAATGTGTACTAAGGGATCCACTACTTGAGGAATTACGTTTTTTATCAAATAGTTGTCAATTCCGTCATGGCCAGGACTTTTTCCTTCTTTCAAATTAGCGACAATCTTTATTATTTCTTCTTTATATGTTGGGTCAAAAAATATAGTTTTGGAGTTAGGTGTATCTAAAAAATCATTAAAAGATTTACTAGAAAGAGGAATATTTTGAGAAAGATTTTTTCCAATTGAAGAGAAAAAGTCATTGAAAATTTCCGCCATGCCAGCGGGAGTGTTGCTGGAGGCATTGTCCCACCGAATTTCAGAAATATTAGATGAATTGTTAGATGTATTCATAGCATTCTTTAATGTTTTCCATGTGTTTTTAATATCATTTTTGTATTTGCTTATCTGATTAACATAAAACATTTTCTTCTGCGTACGTAATAATTTGGTGAGTGTGTTTTTGTATGAAACATATTTTTTCTTATTTTTTTCAGTGGGATTGCAGCTACATTTATAAAACAAATTATTTTTCCTATTTATAGATCGTAATATAGACTGGGTTATCCACGGGAGTCTTGGAATTTGCTTAAATCTATTTTTGATGTTACGCAGGGGAATATGGTTATCGATTTCGGAAGTAAGAATAGATATGAAATACAGTAGTCATAAGACAAGTTGACATCGGTAGTGTTGTATACAGAAGGCCAGTCGATTTCTTTTAAACTGTTTTGGAGACTTGAAAGATTATCTGCAGTAATCTTACGACGCTTATAGTAATTATTTTGTTTAATCAGTTTAATTGGTACCTGAGCAAATATAGGAAAATGGTCAGTGATGTCTGAGAGGACGATACCAGACTCAGGAAGTGGAAAAACATTACAAAAAATGTTGTCTATGAGGGTAGCCGATTGGCTGGCGACACTGGCAGACTTAGAGGTTAATGGTAAAAACGAAGCAGACATTAATATTTCTATAAATTCTTTTGAACTGTTTTGGGAGTTACATTTCATGAGATCGATATCAAAATCGCCCATCAAAAATGTATCTTTATTAAGTATCATGGGATTTTGTACTAAATCCTGCAAAACTGTCATAAAATCATTCAAATTCGAACGAGGGGGCCTGTAAATTACGCCAATCATAATGTTTTTTCCATGTGGATTTATCAATTCAATAAAAAGGGATTCAAGTACATCGCTCATAACACTAATCTCCTCATGTATAATATATTTAAATTTTTTCGAGATGTACAAACCAACTCCACCACCAACTCTCTCGCTTCTATTTCTAAATACAAATTCGAATCCGGGTAAAGAAAATAAATGACTGATGTTAGAGTTCAACCATGTTTCTGTTAACCCTATGATGGAGCAAGATTTATGATCTGCGTTTTCTAAAAGTAAGCGCACCTTATCAAAATTTTTGTTGATACTGCGTATGTTAAAGTGAGCTAACAAAAATGTTTCACCAACTGTATTCGTGATCCGATTTTTATACTGATTTTCGGTCAAATAAACACACGATGGACTCTGGACTGGATCATTTGAGTCAAAGTTATGTTCAAATTCTTGTGCTGAAGTATTGTATTTATCGGATATGTAATCTTCATATACACTGGAAATAATATTTACATTATCTGTTACATTACCTTACTGTGTTATAGAATTCATCACTATTCAAAGAATTAAAAGCAAAATCTATTGTGTTAGCCATGGGTTAAAATATAAAACATTCGGGAATTAATAGCTGGCTTCCCGCCTGGTCCTAGCTCAGCAGCTACGTGGGGGTATGCAGACCTAAAAGAAGAAAGGAAACCGAAATGCGTACAGAGAAACATGAAACACACACAAAACAGGGAGACGAACATGAACACAGATGACACGGAATCAACATCGTTGCGGATGGTACACAAGGCCATGGCCTCGTGTACAATGCCTAACATGAACTTATTTAACAAGCAAGGACGTGTGCTACACGTACTAGGCAGTGGAGAGTGGAAGTGGACAGAGCTCCCACTGACAAGAAAAAAAATGTAAACAATCAGCTATTTACCGATATACATTTGCTTGGCAGGAAAAGAAATCATCCATATCACTGAATTATTCTTCAAACATATCAAACATTTACATGTATATGCATATATAATTATCTCGCAATCAATAATCACTAAACACCTCCGGTCTCCTACGTCACAGAAATCCCAAAGGGGGGGGGGGGGCGGTAGTAGCCCATAGTCATTTCATACGTTTCGGAAAGTATAACAATCTCTGCTTTGTAATTTCCCTCATGGAAAACAAGAGCAAAGAGACAAACTAAAATACAGCTAACTGAGACGCAACTTGGTATATTAAAATTAACCTAGGGATAAATACCAGTCGAACACCTCATAAGAGGTGAGCACCCTCTGAAAGGGTGAAACTTTGCAGCCCCATGTGCAAAAGATTGAACTGAGCAGCTTTGAATAGTAAGGCAACGACCAGCCAACCATAAATGAATAACAATGAGGTGTTTTACGTAAGACTTCGTTGCCAAAAGATATGCCGTATGAAATATGTTGGGCACGTTGACTCTCACTTTTCGAATAGATTTGTAAATGGCGAGAGCCATTGATTTGAGCTTTTCTATCGAATCCAGGATGTTACGTACATAATGCCCCAAACGAAAACTGGCCTGTTACACATGATATGACAAAGATGATAAAATGTTTCGTGTCGACGACCGTGTGTTCGGAGTAGCAAAAAAAAACAATATAATAGAACAGCTAAACCAGGGAGCTGGCCAAACAACCTGTTAGCTATCAAACAACAATGCTTTGTTACGTAATATTACGATGACACGTGTCCCCATTTTAGCACACAATAGTAATGTTACAATAAACGAAATTCACGTTTGAATCGCAAACGTTTCGCTCTTGGAGCCGGGGTAGCAAAACTCAAAAGATTGTTACGTAAAAGACTCTTCGTGGTGTTCAAGCCAGTTTTTACACGTTTCAGAACGAATAAACAGCATTGAAATTAACGAGGGAAGTGGAGCAATAACCCGTCAACTCTAAATCATTGAGTCTATTTTTACGTAAATTACAGTGAGCGTCTTTATAATGGTTGTGGAAGAATAGCCAACAGCTTTTACAGCTTAGAGGCTATAATTTGTGAGTGGCGGGAAATGAAAATAAAAGGATCAGATGAAAAAACAAAAAACAAAACAAAACAAAACAACGACTTCAAGGAACGTGACCGTCGGAAGAAGCAATACAGTCTATGGAGGACGGTTGGGGCGAAGACCATTAACTTCTATAATAGCTATGCTATATATCGTGATTCATTGGCAAGTTGTAGAATAACCCACATAGAATTACTTAATAAAATGGCTGAAATAGAATGATTTTGACAAAAAGTGCACATGACAATAAATATGAAAATATGGGACATACAAAAAAAAAATTGTCTACCCCATAATGAATTAAGGACCAGTGCTGTAACTGCGAGGATGAGTGTATGTTTTTGTTACATTCACTCCCATCTCAGAGCAAAATAAAAAATAATTAGCCAATCATCATTGGCGATGGTGACGATTTATTCAAGGGATTCAGTTGGGGGGGGGGGGGGATCGGGTGCGCGACCCCTTTATTTTTTATCAAAATGAAAGAAAAAAATAAAGAGAAAAAAATGAAAGGGGGCGCGCGACCCCTTTTATTTTCTATTTATTTTGCGCCCCCCTCCAGAATTCCTGGATCCGCCCTGAGATTTGACTCCTGTTTCATCTACATGTAATAATTTTTCCTACTTTTTCCCTGATTTCCACTAACAGACTGACTCATTTGATGAATTTCTACATGGTTGTAATATCAACCAAGCAATTAACAATGCTGACACAGTAATTTGTGATAGAATATTGATTCCAAGTCCTCCTTATAAAAGTAGGCTGTTTACAGGTAACATCACATCAGTTTACCCGAGGAGCTAATCCTAAAGAGCGTTCCACACTCGGGTTAAACCCATGATTCCCAGAGATGAAGGCACGACTTTTCTACTGCAGTCTTGACTCTTCTATTCACTAACAGCAGGAACTACACTCTGTACATCCTGGCTCAATGCAAGGGTGAGGTCCAGAGCGAGAATTTCACTGCGTAATCTGTCAAAATATACGGTTACGTTTCTTGCAATATTTTGTTTATCATATATTCCTTCTTCGTTTAATAATACATGTGAACCATCATCGTTTGTCCCCTTGTTTACCCCCTCGTCCGCGCCTTCCCTCTTAACTCCGTCTGATGAACCAACGTTGTGTACTCCTTCATTTGAGCCATGGTCGTCTACCCCTTCGTCTGTGGTTTCGTCATTTGTTGTCTCACTTGCGGCATTTTGAATCCAGTCTCCTTCAAAAATAATTTGGGCACTATTACGAATGATTCTAAGTACTTGCTCTTGATCGTTTGAAAGCGACAGATAGTGCTCACCGTTACCTTCTGATAGATGTCCTAACACAATATATGGTAACTGAAAGGTAAAAATGTTACCATCAATAATTTCTGGTGAGATCAATGTCGTACCTCCGTTCAATGAACTTATAACCAATACCTGTATGTTAAAGATATCAGCAATCGCTTGTAAGGTGAGATGGTCTCCAAAGCTTCCATTGCTTGACATACGAGAAAGGTAGTTCTCTGGCGTTTCCGTGAGAAATGCAGACCATCGTCTCCCGTTCCTGAAGCAAGCGTTGGCTTCCAGGTATTGAACAACTACTTGTCTGAGAGTGACATAAGGTATAGAGATTCCCATTAATGCTAATTGATCAGATGCAGCTCTAAATTGACAATTACCATCTCCCGTCGGATTTAAACGTACAGGTAGTCCAGAGTCTTCGCAAAGCTGGTCAATTCGATTTTTCTGAGTTACAGGTATATAATAATTCTTAAAATGTTGCCTTCTTGGAAGTGTGCCTCGTTTGCGTTTGTTTTGATTAGACAAAGTATCGGTAGTTATGTCCCCCAAACGAAACCATTGTTCTGATTTCGTATTCGTATAAGGATGTGTGAAAGCAATCTTATATTTACGTATTTTGCATTTCCTTTCAATAATTCTGCCAGGCAAAATTGTCAATCTGTTCGTCGCCCTCGATGTATTAGCTAATCGAACGAGAACCTTGTCCCCAACATGATACACAGGTATCTTGAAACTCCGTTGCTGGTGTAATCCCAGTCCTGCACCTTGTGTGCATGTTTGCGTGGAAGCCTGCTCCATGATGAGGCTCACTCTCCTGAGCCATTCTTGTATATTACTTGTTCCACTTGTCTTTTCGCCGCAGGAACCATCAGGGAATCGGCCGAAGAAAACATTGAATGGGGTGTTCCACCCTAAGATTTCCATAGGTTCGTCGTTCAGAACCGTTGCATATTCGGGTAGTTTGCGTGCCCAGTCTACACTTCGCTTTTCAGAAATCAGGTGGAGAAGTATCTCTGACCCAAGAGTTTTGTGAGATCTCTCAACCGTCCCCTCAAGGTCAGGATGATATTGGATACTTGTTATGTTTTTGATCCCTCTATGATTCAACATAGCTTTTACCTTCCCTTGGAATTCTGATCCCGCTTCGTGTTGTATGTAGGTTGGAGGGCCGAACGAGTCAAAAATGTCCGACAATTTCCGTGCCACTCTGCCGCTTGATTTAGTTTCTATCGGCCTCAACCACGTATAGCGACTGAACTCATCGATTGCGGTTAGCATGTATCTGTAGCATCTTTCCTTGTGTGTAGCTGCTGTTTTCAGTTTGAGAAGGTCTACCCGAACTTTTTCCATCACACGATTCGCTGTAATTGGCATATATGGGGCCTTGTGTGTAAATTTCTCGTACAAGCGCCGATGTGTCGTACATTGTGATAATACTTTTCGAACGGCTTCTTCAGAAATGAAGGAAAACCTATCCTTCAGTCTATTATGTATCCGCCTAACTCCTGATCCTTCTTCCTTGTAGTACTCCTCCATAACAATAGTTTGTATTTCCGTCTTTTTCAATACTCTTCGCCCGTCTAGAAATAGTTTTGGTGGGTCACCTTGCAGAGTGAATCTTCCTCTATATCGGTTAAATCGGGTTATGGCCGATTTTTCGGCGACCGTTCTTTTGGCGCATGCAACGTTGAATGAACCTTCCACGAGCTTCACTATTATATTGTAAGTATCATCGTTCATAGCAGATGGTTTTCTGTTTCCCCGACATTCAGCCACCGCTACAAAGAGCAGCACAAGGCCCATGCATGTTAGGAACTGCATCCTGGAGGGAGAAAATGAGAGTACAAAAAGAGAAAGAAATCTAAATCTGAATTCAAAATGTCTATTGATAAATATGAATTCATTTGATCTACCGTATGGCATTGCTTTACAATATCACTTCAATTTCCATAACATTGTATACAAATGTGTCAGCGCAAAAGTAGGGTTATTTTGAACAATGTCATCAGTTTTCGTCTCATAATATATATCATACACATTTTAGATGTACACTGCAGAGGTGAACGAACTTCAGTCTTCAAAAAGAATACAGTCTGCAAAAGAAAAAAAAATAAGTAGTCACTTCTTCAATTGAGAGTACCTACAGAAATATTTTGCAATGAAAACAAAATAATAGAGTAAATTAAAAAAAATTGTTAACATGTTTTTGTTTTTAAGATGAACCTACTTTTAAATTCTGATCAACCATTAGTAAAATGAGTAAATAACGATTCACCGTCCTGTGGTACAAAATATCTAAAATGAAAATGAAATGAAATTGGCATGGCCTGACATTGATGGATCTTCAGATGCCCTCACCTTCTATAAAGAGTTATTCAAAAGTTTTACAAGCTATGAATTTCTTGTGAATTCCTCTTTTCCGTGTGGAGTTTTAAATCAAGACTGTACTGCTTACTTGTTTATTCATCCAAGCCAGAGTTGATACCATTATAAAAATTGTATTCATGTTTTGTTGAAACGTACGTGATTAAAAGTTCCTTTAAATATTATGCACTCATGTAAGCGTTATGTATGTTACTTTGTATTACGTTATATGGAAATGAAATCATGTGAACTGAATTGAATTGAATTGAATTATGAATGTGCATTGTTATAATAAAAAAAGGTTGAAATTGCAAGGAACAAAAATGATAAAATCACGCTAAGAAATAAATTCAAGACAAACATAATTTCAATGAGGACCGCCCCATCCCTATGACTGTCTTTTTTTTACAACATAGAACTTATGACTGGATAAAGCACTACCATACCTGAGAATAAAAAAAAAACAACAACAAACGTTATTTTTCTCAGAACTGTAATAATTGGAGGTACACCTTTGGTAAAAATAAAAGAAAGAAAAAGAAACCGTAAACTACTCTCTTATTTTTTTTTTCTTTGACTGCGTGACAAAATTAAAAGTCATTATGTATAGTATCACTCCTGGTTTATAGATCAGGCGATTTTTTTTTTTTTTTTTTTTTTTAGACTGGGTTAAACACAGCCTGGTGTAGTCACAGTCCGTATGTCCCCCCCCCCCAAAAAAAAAAAAAAAACAAAAAAAAAAACCAAAAAAAAAAACCAAACAAACAAACAAACAAAAACAATCGGATTTAAGCCTTCATAGTTACAATTTGATTAAAGTTATTTCTGTACGTCCGTGTCTAAATATAACATCATACCTATAATATATAATATATACCAAGTTTAGCACTTGGATGCTCTTGGCACTGCATATCAATGGTTGAACACAATGGAAAGAACTTGGAGGAAAGGGTTTCCTGACATGCTCTACACAGTTCCTCATTTTTCTTTGACCACTTAAACAAATCGAATGGGGGTTTCCTTCCCAAACCAAAAGCGCACTTTGGATTGAGCGAAAGCAGCAACATTAGTAGAACACATCAGTGGAAGTTTGAGGTAAATCGGACGATCGATGCAAAAGTTATGCATTTTTGAAGTTTTGGTGTTGGAACCGCCGGATGAGGAAACAACTAGAGGTTATGACGTATGTGTGGACAATATGAAATATAAAGAAAATTCCACACACAAAAACACTTTTCTAGCATAATCAAAGAGCACTTGACTCACCGCTTCCACAAACCAAGGGGAATAATTGCTTCCCTTAACATTTATGTAAATATCAAATTGGTGTAAGTGTAATTTTCATGAAAAATGAAGTTTTGTGGAATTCCTGGTCAATGTCGGATTCTGGATATGACCTAGCTCTGTGGAGCACTAGGATAAAATTCAAGTTCCTTGGATTTTCTCCTAGATTTCATTAGACTTTGTCCACTTCGCCTCAACTGTACGTTCTAAGCCCAGAATGTAGTCAGCATAACAAAAGCTCGTAAAGCGTGTTGCATGCTTTGATCGCCTACACGTTGTGTCCCAGCTGCGTCGGGTGGGTATACAGTGTATACATGCGGACTCTTGAACTGTGCGAAAACCACATTTGTGGAAATCGCATTAAAAAACACTTTGTCCTCTATGTGCGAACAATAAGCCCTACGTGCACACAAGAAGTCCTGTGGAGCCGGGAAATGTGTAAAACCCGGGAAATGTGCTAAACAACAGGAAATAAGCTAACGTCTGGCCGGGAAATGTGCGGAAAGCGTGAAATGTGCAAACGTCTTCGATGCCGTGAAATATGCAGATCTGTATTGCATCAACTGTTTTAAATGTCATATAAAGATGTCAACAATTCTAGCAAAAGGAAAGAGCGCTTGACTGAGACTCTAACTTTTCAGAAAGCACGTGGAAGATATGAGTGTCAGTAACAAGTCGAGGGAATGTGTACTTTTCATTTTGTGAAATTCTCTTTAGATTTTCTTTCTTTATATCATCACGTATTTATACTCAATACACTCAGGCAAGATACGCACTTTTATGATGTTTATCAGGGACCGCGAAATGGGAGACAGGGGTGGGTGGGGGCTGGAAGACTTAACAAAAAAGCAAAAGAATATATCTTTAGCACCTCCCTGGGCCTCACCACTAGAGTTCTCATGGAAAGTTGCCCCCATACACCCCTAGGCATCATGCTCGTTAAAGGGCAACGTAGATTGAGTGAAAGCAGCAACATTAGCAGAACACATCAGTGAAAGTTCTAAGAAAATCGGACAATCGATGCAAAAGTTATGAATTTTTTGAAGTTTTGGTGTTGGAACCGCTGGATGAGGAGACTACTAGAGGTTATGACGTATGAGTGGACAACAGCATAAAGAAAATATAAAGAAAGTTCCACAAAACTTCATTTTTTATGAAAATTACAAATTCCATCAACTTGATACTGACTTGTAGCAATTATTCCCTCTGCTTTCTGAAAGCGGTTAGTCAAGTGCTCTTTCATAATACTAGAAAAGCGAATTTTCGTTGAATTTCCTTTATATTTTCTTTGTATTGTTGTCCACTCATACGTCATAACCCATATTAGTAGTCTCCTCATCCAGCGGTTCCAATACCAAAACTTTAAAAAAATCATAACTTTTGCATCGATTGTCCGATTTTCCTAAAACTTTTACTGATGTGTTCTACCAATATTGCTGCTTTCACTCAATCCACATTGCTCTTTGGGTTTGCGTTCCCTTTAAGCTAGGAATGAGTGCCTGTATCCAGACAGAAAAATCCGTTCGTCCAGAGGAGTTCTTTTTTTGACATTTACGGCTCTCCTCTGTAGACATTATCGGAGAGGGATTCCGTGAAGCCAGATGGAGTAATCTCCGCGGAACTTCACTAGTATCCCCAACGACAAGTTGAAAACCGATCTTTTGGTCAACCTTCTTTCATGCTGAGCTATTAGCGCCATCTATCTTTGAAAAGGAATCCCAGTGCAGTTGAAAGTTAGTCTTGATAGTAAGCAGGTCAATAGCACAACTCTAAAAATTTGTTCCATGCGGATGAAACATAAGGAAGTTAAATATCATTTTGAAGTTATGTTAATTTTCAGGAAACACTTCCTGAACATTATGAATATGAATATGCAAGTATTGAAGTGCTGACGTCATTCCCTCACAACCTGTCATAGTTTGCATATTAAGCATAGTTTTCTCAATACGACCATCTTACAGCGTGTAGCAGCAATGCATTAATTTCAACAATATTGCACAGTTTGAGGTTCAAATTGCGCACTTCGCTCCCAGAAATGACTTTTTAGTGTCCCAAGTGGGAAATTCAATTTCAATTTACATATGTGCAATATCCTACTTATCCATTCATTATTGGCAGCCATAGTGCATCCATGCATGCATTATAATATGCTAATCTATTTCGACACACAAAAATGGAATGTCAAACAATTATCATCTCTTTTACCGTGCACAGAGCTGGAATTTAGAGTGACCAAAGACATTCTCTGTTTACATTATTTGCAATGCGTTTATTCATTTGTATGAGTCTGAAAAACGAACGGAAGTACCAGGCCCGTAGCCAGGATTTTTCAAGGGGGGGTGCGGTCACTAAAAAAACGGACCTTCGGTACCAATACCAATGATGACACACACACACACACACACACACACAATTATATATATATATATATATATATATATATATATATATATGTATATATATTCTTTGGACGACCGAACTACAAAAGTTGTATAAGAATTTGCGCGCGAAGCGCGCCGCAAATTGTGAATTTTGACTGTTTTGATGACGTTTTAAAGTCTCGAGGAAATTTGTATTTTTGTCTGTTGCATGCAATCGCGTTACGGTATTTCATCTAGGAAATAGTAAAAACTCATTTTGCCAGGAAGTTGCAAAGTTTAATTGTGTTCGAGACTCTGCGCGCGTAGCGCGCCGCAAAATTGAGAATAGTGATTTTCCTGGTGTTGTTTTAACTTTTATTTTTTTCTATTGTATATACCCGCGTTAGCAGGCCTGAAGCCAGGATTTTTAAAGGAAGGGGGGATTGCGTTAATTAACAAAACGGTCCTTTGATACTGTCCCGGGAGGGTAGCGACAATTAAAAGTTGGACACCATGCTCATACATGGACTTTCAAAATGGCCCCTAAACGAGTAATGATCATATGATTTTTTTGGGCCTTAAAAACAAGTATTCCTTAAATGTTTCCTGCACCCTAAAGAAGTACTTCATCATGATTGAACAATATACCATTTTCCCAAATTTCGGCCTTTTTGATACCCTTTGATTATATACGCTCGTACATCACACTTTCCATCTAATCCGTGAGAAAAAACGACCCCTATTACGCGTTTTCTTTAGCGAGTATGGTCACGGTGTCCACCTTTCAGTTGGAGTTTTCCATCCCATTGGATGCTGTTTGGAAGATGAAACATTCACTTTACTATACAGTATATCAGCCGTTGGTATGCGAGTTTGTCAAAAACGAAAATAAATAAGAAAATTTTTAAAACAAAATGAATTGTAAATGTGAACCATTTATATTTTGCCTCCTTGTGGTAGGATATTTCCAGCATTTCCGAACTTTCAAATAATCATTTTAGATTTAATAATATTAAAGGTAGTAGATCCGATTCGCAAACATCTCCAATATCAGTCAAATGTCATATTAACCATCATGCTAAGAAGGTTTTCTTTGTGAAATTTGGAGGTCAGTGAAATTCAAAAATTAAACATCCATTAGCCATTGGAAGAAGTATATAAGCGCCCGATTGCAGACAGCAGGTGGCAAGGTGACCGTTGCAACTACGTACATTATTACCACCTCCAAGGAAATGCACCAGTCCGACTACAGCCATCATCGAAAAATGAGATGGAATGTGGAATGTATTTGGTCGTTTTTGCTCCCAAACTTAACAGTTATGTTGTCAATAAGGCTGCTACGTATCTAGATAATGTCTCACATATAACTGTATCTGGATATTGCGTTGAAAATGATATTTGGCGAGAAACAAAAGCTTGAAATCACAGGAATTCACACTGCTGACAACGGCAGACAGTGAAGGTCAACGGCTCAAATTTTCGTTGGTAGTCTCGTCACGTGATAGTTCTGTATGGATTGTACACGTTCCCTATGACAGCAATTGTGAATGGGTAGTCTAGCTTTACTGCAAATTTGCGTCAGGACTGCTCAACCAATGGACAAGATTCTTATGTCACAAAAATGGGCAGAACCTCTACTTTCTGAAACCGTGCGCCCCAAGTTTGTGCGATCTTCCGTTCTCGAGATATCCCGTCTGGAAGAATTGCAAGACGGCAAAATATGCTCAAATTCGTCAAATTTGGACTGTTCGCCATAGACAATTCTACTCATAAGGTACTTTTCTGATCTAATTTGCGTCACTGCTACAAATGTTACAATAAAGATATATACACATAAATAATCCCTAAAGTGTCCACTTTCAGAATCCGGGCGCCCCAAGTTTGCTTCTTAAACAGTTTAAAAGTTATGGCAGATTTTGTGGAAAAATGCGTCGATTTTTGACCCGTTTTACGTGTTGTAGCGTTCGCGCGGAAGCGCGGCTTCGCAGATGACCGAAAGTTTTCAATATGTAATAGCTCGCACAAATTGATACATAACATTTGTGTTTGTGTGCATGGGGACGATCCGATGGTTCATACAACAAAAGGGTTTCGTACAATTATTTTTAACATTGTTAAACGTACTCTTCCACATTTACGTAGCATATAATGTGTCTTTATATTTATTTGGATTGTTATCTTGAGAATTGCTAAAAACCGTTATTATGAAAAAGTGGACCTTTCAGAATTTGGGGGGGGTGCGTACGCACCCGACGCACCCCCCCTGGCTACGGGCCTGAGTACAGATACAGTATAGATATGGATTCAATTTTTTTTCTGACGGACGTATTCTGTCCCTCCGGTAAACGCACGCATGGTTCTCCCGACTTCAGTTCAATGGACGAGTCCGTTGGCTCTCGATCTCTGCGGTTGTTGCGGTCAAAGGGATCGTAGTTTTGGTTGAGACCTAATTTCAGGTTTCTAACATTTTTGGGTGAGATAATGAGAAACCTCATAAAACATGAAAGAGCATGTCATTCTATGAGGAATTCAACGTTTATTTGATGAAAATTGGTTTTGAAATGGCTGAGATATCTAAAAAAGAGCGATTCTAATAAAGTGTGGGACCCACACTTTATTACGATCGTTTTGTTTTACTGTTTTTGGATGTTTCAGTCATTCCAAGCCTGATTTTCATCAAATAAAGTTTGAATTCCTCTTAAAATGGTATGCTCTGTACCATATCATAAGCGTTTTCTTGGTATCTTGCAAAAAGTTAAAAGCCAAATTAAATTCTCTTCTCCACCAATACTGTACTATCCCTCAAATCGCATACTCCCTAGTACACTCCGAGTAGTCTAGTCTGGGCTTCAGCCCATGGAGTACAAAGCTCAGTGTTGCGCCAGCCATTGATCTTTCTTCATGTCAGATACAGTATTCTAGAAGCCCCATCAGTGCTTCAAATGTGCGAAATCATGGCACTGCAAAGTTTTCCAACACTATCAATAGTATCATGCTTCTCAGGTGTGCATCTACTGGTATACTGTAGCAATTTAATGTACGAGGGGTCATTCAAACATGTATATCTCGGGATTTCATTTCTCTATTCAAATTGTACTCATACGAACATATGAAAGACTATTGGGAATACATGATGCGAGAGACAAAAAGAACAAAAAAAAAGAACCGTTGTTTACCCTTTGGTTTGTGATAAGGGTAGATAACGGTCTGGTATCAATACAATAATTTGAGATTTGACATCATGAGAATCTGGTGTCAGGAATGAACATAATAGTGAGAATGGATAATCGATCTACACTGTAAAAACATCGGTGTTAGATTTAACACCCGTGGTGTAACACCGATCAAACTTCAATAGAGGACCACACCCACAGGTGTTAAAAATGCACTGTGATGGTGTTGAAAAGTGTTCACCTGACACTTCGTGGTGTTAATTTGACATTGTATACCTGGTGTTATTTTGACACTGTACTGGTGTTAATTCAAAAATGACACCACATGGTGTTGATTTGATATTTGTTGGTGTTAATATCAACACCCGTCCAGCTTCAATAAGGGACCACACCAGCTGGTGTTACTTTGGTGTAAATTTATTTTCACATTTTTTCAAAAATCTAGTATTTTAATGTAAAATTCTTGATCGTCTTGTTTAAATTAAAAATCAATAAGAAGTGCAGTTACTAAGAAACTCTTAAAAAAACAGTTTAAAATTTGGAAATGACACCCGGAGGTGTTAATTTAACACCATAAATGAGCACCGAAAATTTAACACCAGCTCGGTGTTCACTATTTAACACCGGACTTTTTGCAGTGTACTATAGTATTAAAAGACATGTAATTAGAAAGAAATGTTATCAGTAATATCATTCTTGGGAAAGACACTAATGTAATGACATCAATTGATCTAAACAGAAGCAAAACAAAAACAAAAACAAAAAACACGTGACCTTATATGTAGCGCGCGGGAATATTTATATACCTTCTTTATATGGGCTATATACTCTTATAAATAGCGAACTTTTAAATGTCAGAGTGTGTTCAAAGATTTGATGCTGTATACAAGGTATTAGCGAATTGCATACCTGATTCTTTGAAATAACAATTCAACAGTCACCCAAGGAAAAAATCCAGTGCTCTTCTGTTCTTTTTCAAGTGCTCTGGAGAAAACACTCAATGCTCGCTGATGATGCCGATAGGAGTAGTAGAGCGATCCGCGTGGTCGTGCCGATTGCTTGCGATGGCCTAGCTGTGTGTGGAACACTGCTTTCACATATTGAAATCGACGTCCCTTTAGATTACCTCCAGCATTTCTTGGGATTTTGTCCAATTCCTCCTAAATTTACGTTCTAAGCCCAAACTATAATCATTGTAAAACATTATACCTTCTACAGCTTGCCGTATGTCATCACCACAAACGTAAATTTTATGGAGCAAGCCGCGTTGGTCGTGTTGGGATTGAACTATGCCCACTGCACCCACAGTTGTGCAAAACACCACATATGTGCCAGTATATCGCCAACGAATGTGCAAACAGCCACAGCGCGGCGTACGTACAACCATTGTCCGTACGCCTCTATGGCTGTACAGTTCACGGAGAAGGCGTGTAATATACGGCCCCGTGGAATACTGTATGCAAATTTGAACAATGTAATGCAGCAGCGGGCACTAATGTGCAAGCGGCGAGAAGTGCATGAGTGTTCGATTCTTAATTCGCTGTAACATGAAGACGGCTAAACCATAGACTAGTGAAACGATGTGTGAGGCCCAGTATACCACGAAAAGTTTGTATTACAACATTTACGTACAGAATGGGAATTTGTACAGCAGGTAGACGTTATGTGAGCATGATGGTAATGTAAAGTAGCTCCACAATGTAGTCTAGTAGACGGGTTTTTGAGGAGAGTGTGTGTGTGTGTGGAGGGGGGGGGGGGGCACCTCTTATTGCAATGTAGTGGGCTGGTAAGAATTCCACGCAGTTCAATTCGTTATGGGGCCCTGTGAAAAGTCTCCAAAAATCATGGATTCCAGGGGGTCAAACTAACGATATTTGCACAATAGCCCTAACATGCAAATTCGCACCTGTCATGAGAGAATATTCGTAAATTTCGATCGGCTTCCAGTCATTCGATTTTGAACAAATTAAATGTTCAAAGTTAAACCACATTTTCTAGGTCCTTTAACACGATGGCCCGGACGCCTTTTGGATTTGTTCTTACAAGTAAAACTTGCATAATACAAATTAGCTGTAACTACGATAAGAATATACAAATTGGAATTTGTATAATAAACGCATAAGAGCGTGATAGGCCTGTATAATTGTCTTCCATTATTTTTGAAATTATACAGGGGACGAACTGATGAAAATGTTCTCAAGCTAACAAAAGATCAGGTACGAAGTAAATGAATCAGGATTTGACAAAAGAAATAGATATGGAAATTTGTCTGCAATGTAATACGCGAGCCCGAGATTTCATGAGGATGTATTCAAGGTATCGTTATCTGCATAATCTCGACAATTAGATTATGAGCGACAATATAATGTATACATTATATAATATATATATATATATATATATATATATATATATTGTAATGTATATACATAATATATATAATATATATGTATTATATGTTTAGATAATATATGTATATATATATTCATGTATAATTATACATGTATATATATATTGTAGTTGTTCCGCGTATTGGCAGTACTAGAAAATAGCAATAATAAAGTCACAACAGAGGAATGCAGGGAATGCATTAATAGCCAATCTTGATTTAGTGAATAATCCGAATATATATATATATATATATATATATATATGAGTCTGCATTTTGCATGAATTATTCTGTCTAAGACTTTGAAACTGTTTCACGAACTGTTTCAGAGACGACCAAACAAGCCAATGTCTTTGAAGATTTGCATCGTCGTAGCCAAATATGTTAATGAGAGACCTTACTCTCTAAAAAAAAAATAGAGTAAAAATTTTCACTCTTAAAGGAGTGAATACAAAAAAGAGTGAATTTAGAGTGAAATTGGAGTGAATTATGAGTGAAAATGTTCATTTTCACTCGTTTTTAGAGTGACGTCAGGATCACTCCAAAATAAGTGAAAATGAACATTTTCACTCGAAATTCACTCGAAATTCACTCTAAATTCACTCTTTTTTGTATTCACTCCTTTAAGAGTGAAAATCTTCACTCGATTTTTTTTAGAGAGTAAAAAGGAGGTTCCCGAAAGGTAAATGTTTACTGACTTCAAATATACTTCTGAAACACTCAGTGAAATTTGGAGCAAAATCATGCGCACTTAACTTGCACTTGCACTGCAAAATGCCCAGTGTTAAATATGAAACACCGAGCTGCATGGTGTTAACATTTCCAGTGCTCATTTGTTGTGTTAGATTATCACCTACGAGTGACACTTCAAAACATGAAATTGTTTTTTGAATAGTTAAATAAATATTTTTTAAAAATCGTTGAATTTGAATAATTACTGAACTTCAACGAGACGATCAAGAACTTTCCGATAAAATACTTGTTTTTCTTTGTATATGTGGGTACACCACAGTAACATCAGATGGTGTAGTCACCTGTTGTCACTATCATTTCCATGGCATTTCAAATGGAATATAAGTGTCTGGTGGCAGAAACTACTTTTTACAGGCATGCACTTTTAGAACAACTTTAATCGCGTTGATTTAATGTTTGTTTTGAAAGGGGTAATGAGGGTAAGCTGTGATGTACAACACGTAATCGCTTTTTTAAATATCATTTTTGTCACTCAGTGTATTTTTCTGGGAATAGCTGTTATTTCTACACAATCTCTTCCGGTTTCCTCCATCTCTCTAAAGAATTTATATGAATAAAAGTGAAATTTCACAGCCAGAGTATGATCAAGTCGTGTTTTGATCATCTAGAAAGCTACACAGGCAGAAAAGCTATAGACCAGTCTGGCTTCACTCTGGGGTAAAGTGAAATCAATCATGCATATATGGGATTCTGATTGGATCCTGCTGGATATAGCACTTTCGGAACAAAACTCATTTTCATTGCTTGGTTTATCTATATTCTCACAAGAATTCCAATAATTTAAAAAAGTTTACTGTACACAGTAAAAAAATAAAGGTTCAAATCTGCACCCTATTTGTCCCTATAAAATAGCAGCACCCTGGTGCACAATAATGGCATCCTTTATTACGCAAGTATAGTAAATTAGATATCTTAAAGGGATCGTACAGTTTTGGTTGAGACCTAATTTCATGTTTCTCATATTGTTTTGTCAGTGAATTAATGAGAAACCTCTTATGAAACATGAAAGAGCATGTAAATTCTATGAGGAATTCAATGTTTATCTGATGAAAATTGGTTTTGAAATGGCTGAGATATCCAAAAAAGAGCGATTCTAATAAAGTGTGGGACCCACACTATAACGGTCGCTTTGTTTTACTTTGTTTTTCGATGTTTCAGTCATTCCAAACCCGATTTTCATCAAATAAACTTTGCAAATGGTATGCTCTGTATATGTTATAAGTGTTTTCTTGGAATCTCGAAAAAGTTAAAAGCCCAATTCTCACCTCTACCAATACTGTATCCCTCGGTACCTTCCTTTTAATATTCATATTCGTACCTACAAAGATGCAGACATATCCATCAGAGTGTAAGTTTGATCTTACGAGCAAAACCTTGGTACTCGTGGTCCAAGTTTTCAATTCACAATGTATTAATGTTTATGGTGCATGTTTCCACCCTTGATTAGCACTAAACTAAGGGTGCAATTTTTGTACCCCTGCAGGTTAAAAATTCAGAGTATTGCACCTCTAAGGGTGGAAATTGCTTATTGTGTTGCAAATTTGCACCCTATAGGGTGGTTATAATATAGCGACAATTTTGGGGTTCAAATTTGAACCCGTATTTCTTAGCGTGTAAGGGAATGCTATAATAGTTGAATACATTTTCTATCCAATCTGATACATAGATATACATGTAGATATAGGTGCAACCTTTGGGAACGCTTCATATGTATGTATATGTATATATGTGTGTGTATATATATATATATATATATATATATATATATATATACATATATATATTAGATGTGTTTGAAGACAAGAAACCCCAAATAAACGACACAAACATTAAAAAAGACGAATTGATAAAGTCTACATACTTAAAGGAAAGTAAAAACACGGGATCTTGAAGTCCTTGCACAAAATAGAACAAACAAACACCGCATTCATTTGACAAAATACGACAAAATACAAGCATCACGTTTACGTAATACAATGTTCCTACGCCAGGGAGATATATTTCAATAGCATTTTCTCTCTCAAAACAATATTTGAAATAGCAGAACGTCCCCATGTTGACATGCAACTGACGTTCCATTCACCACAGATGCAGATGTTTTGACCATTTTCAAAAGAAAATGCATGACTGACGGCTAAAAAAAATCGATCTATCTTGTGATCATGTGGAAGAACGTAAAACTAGTTATTTGTCCACGAAGATTTTACTCCTGTCGTGTTCTAGAGGGATGGATGGCTGGCCCCCCTCTCCCTCATTTCCCTCCTTCCAGTCTCAAAAGTTTCTTTTGAATCCCATATTCTTTGCTCAATTTCCACTATTAAATAAGTTTCTTTTCTGTATGTTTTCTGTTATTCCCATTTTCCCTTTGTGTTCCTTCATATCCAATCAATAACTTGTCTTCGCGATTTTATCCAAGGGAAGTGACCTTCTCTTTGGCATGAAATTGAAAATCACAGTGAAAACGATAGGTATTAGTACTGATACAATAACTATTTAACAGTCCTTTTGATTGTGTATTGTATCACTCAAGACCATTTCCACCTCTACGGCTGCATTGTGCCATAACTTCAGTACTGAATAACACTTACATAGCGCTCAATACTGGCGCTTTTAAGTGCATTAATAAAAAAATGTTTCAGTTGAACCATAAAGAGATCTATGAGGCAAGAAAAATAACTACGACGAGACTGTTAAATCAAGTATGAGTACATTAGAATCTATCTTTTTTTTATTTTGGTCGAGCATAACTTTATGAATATATCAATCAAGGGTATCTATTGCAATATAGGGGACAAAAAAAAATGTCACACAAAGTGCACACGCATTTGTACGTTATATTTATATAATTAATTGGTTTTTACTCCTGGAATTTAAGAACATATCATATAATTAAAAAGTGTGTCAGACCGATTTGTTCTATTGAATTGATATTATGTGAGTTATTCGATGTACAATCCTTTTTATTTTATTATATCTTTTTCATATTCTACTCTTCTTTTGCTTGACCAAGGTATGTCACTGTTATCAATATTGAATACTAATGTATAAGATGATTATTAGTTAGAAACTGACTGCCCACACCTGGTCTACTTAAGTCACCTATAAAACAACACTTTCCATCCTGTACTACATGATGTCCATTCATTTTTTTTTGTTTACTCACATCATTGAGGATACAGGCTTTTTGTTATTGATAATGTTCTTAGCTTGATAAGATCATATACCAGACTATGCTTCAATTGTTCTATAAGTAAGTCTTATTGCAGTTTTCTTGTATGACTTCCTTTAGAAGTTTTATACTCACAAGTGCACGAATACTTACTTCCACATGAGTACACAATAATTATATGTATGTATACTTTATATCTAAGAAAAGTAAAGATTTCCCCACCCCATAAAAAGAACAAACATACAAGGAACAAAAGTGTAAGTTTTGAAAAAGAAAAAGAAGATACTTAGAAAACTGTTAAACACCGCATCTCAATTCACATCCCTCCCTTCGGTCTCTGTCTTTCTCTCCGTATCTCTCTTGACAGAGAAAAAAAAATCACTTATTCCAACAGAATACTGCAGCTCAAGGATGACTCGTCATTGGCTACGTTTTGTACGCATGCACAGGGTTATCGCAAGCTATTTCATGAGTCAGGCAGCTTTATAATATAATCATCTCATGTGCATAATCATGTACGCTGAGGAAGAAAACACGGAAGATTGTCCGGCATTATAGCAGATGTACACAGGTCGTGGTAAGTGGTGTTCCAGTAAACGTTGATTACATGTACTATAGCTCTGTTCTTGAAACGCTTCCGAAATGCCCGTGTATGCTCGTTAAATGCTTGAACGTTTACTGTCAATATCAAAGAGTTATTATAGACCAAAACATGGAATAGTACTGACGGGGGAAAGCAAAGCTACCATTTTAAATGGGACGTTGAAAATGTCAAAAAAACCTTACAAGATATAATTATCTCCACAATATTGTCAGTGGAATTACGTCTGAAAACAAATTTTCAGTTATCTGACTTCTGATGACATCTGTCCTGTAGATCTGCGGTAAGAAGATACTTTAATACCCATGACCGGCATCATTAAAGTTATGTCATCAGAAGTTCATTCGGGAAATATCTTGTTACAAGAGTTGAGTTAAACCAGTCCCACCAAGATTGGCCAAGGTATTTCATTTTAGTAGGCCCCGGCCATCTAGGTATATACTCCCTTGCCAGAAGCAGAAGCTTCGCTTTCAATTAAGTTGTGGCAATTTGCGTCCCTATTAAAAAGAGGGGAAAAGTGCAGTTTGTTTGCCTGCGATAACAAATATAATGTATATGTTACAATGTGTGTGTGTTTTGTCTAATAGTTTTTGTTTATTTTGTGCAGGTCGCAAACAGCAATGGTAATGTTTGCCTTTACCACATTAACAAGCATTCAACTGATAATGCTGTTTTCATACTTAGAAAGAGGGGAGAGCCCGACTTTATTCACCACTTCATCTACTACCGATACCAAAGCGGATGGTGTAATGTGGAAAACCATTCAAACCAAGCCGTATGCTATTACGATGTTTGGAGTAGAAGTTACAACGCAGATTCCTGGAGGAGACTCTTGGAGCAGAGACCCGTGGACCACGCCTTTAGAAGTTATATCGGCATCTTCAAGAGCAGTTTTCCAGGACTCTGTGGCGCCTTCGAGACAGTGATGGATGTGGGTCTAATGTCAGTCCGACAGTCCAGATGTTGTCTGGATGGTCCTGGCAAGCCACAGTGTGGTCGTGGTGGTTGATCATTCAGATGTTCACCGCCATACTGGGTATTGTGGGCAATTCCCTGGTGATCATCGTCCTCTTCACCAGAAGAGAACTCAGTCGCTCCATATATACTTTGATTGGTGAGCTGGCTGCGGCGGATCTCCTCGCGTCCATCTTTATGATACCACACCCACTACCACTCACGGTCCCTTCGTCAATTCTCGGGCACATGTAGGCCCTACTGCAAAGTGGTGTTCTCCCTTATGTTTTTGTGGGTGTCATTCAATGCGTCTATTTTCACTTTAACGGCCATCGCTGTGAGAAGGTACATCGCTGTGGCTTATCCTTTTCATTTTAAGCAGACATATGGTCACTCGGAAGAGGGTCGTCATCGTTATCGCAGAAAGTTGGATCGTGGGGTTTATGCTCACGACCCTCAAATTCGGAACCACAAACGTTGATAATTCCTCGAATTATTGCTCTGAGCTATTTCCTTCCAAAGACACCAAAACGCGTACGGGAATGATTCTGTTCTTAATTCTCTTTGTCATACCCGCCGTACTGTCACTCACCATGCGGGCAATGACTGCCCACGCCCTGCACTCCAGTCGCCGGTATTCCGTAAAAGAGGGCAATCAGAAGGGCAGATGGAACCCGTCGGCTAGACATCTAGCAGCACCTTACCGTATCCGGGCAATTACCCCCAGAGGGCAATTATCCCCGGCTAAATACTGGTTAGCGGTAAGGTTAGAGTTAAGATTAGGGTTAGGGTTAGGTTTAGTGTTAGGAGTTTGGGTAAGGGTTAGGGTTAGGTTCAAGATTAGGATTAGGATTAGGGCCAGGGGAAGGGTCCGGGGTAATTGCCCAGGGGGTAATTGCCCTAGACCCGAGTCTTATGCTATTCACCGTGGTTCTCGTCTTCATCGTTTGTTGGGGACCATCGCAGTGTTTCTACATTGTATATAACCTACACTCTTAAAACATCCGGGTCAGAACTGACCCGGAACTGGGTCCGTTGGGGTCACACACCGTTCCGGGTCAGAAATGACAAGGAATGGGGTCAGATATGATCCCATTCAGAGTCATGAATTGGGTCAGGGTGACCCAATGCGGGGTCTTCATGATCAAATTCCAAGTCATTTTTTGACCCGGAACGGTGTGTGACCCCATCGGATCCATTTCCGGGTCAGTTCTGACTCGGATTTTGAGTGTAGGGTTACTTCCAGACTCCTACTGGTACAGTCCATTAAACAACGCATTAGTTCTCCTCTCCTTCGGAAACTCCTACCCAAACCCAATCATCTACACTGTCCGTTATACCGAGAGTTCCGCGCGGCGATAGGAGAGCTGTTTTCTTCAAGGAAAGGGAAGACTATAAGGGCGCCTTTATTCAGTGAGCAGACAGAGGACTCTGGGCAAACCTGTCAAATCTGTTGAGGAAGTTGATTGCTAGACATCAGTCAAGCCTTGTTTGTAATGTTATGTTGAATTATTGTTTTGTTATGTTAGGCCATGTTTAATAAAATGAAATGTTCGTACCTTCCTCTCCGACATACAAACTGTTACATACCACATCACTATACATACAGGTATATATATATATATATATATATATATATATATATATATATAATATATATATACACTGAAAATCTCTTGCGAATTCACACAATAAAGTCTACGCAAGCTCTTTATTGAACTTAATTTACTCCCTATCTATTGCCTATACACATTTAAAATCATTCAGCAAGAACATTAAGACATGAATGGGTCGTATTCGTATTCTTTTTAATTGCTTAAAATGATTACTAGTGATTGATGATCTTCATTTTTGTTAACTTCAATTATTATCTTATATATGTAATCAACTTTTGTTTACTAATTTGTACTTTTCTTATTATTTTGTTATGTTCGGTGGCAAACTAATTTCAAAATAGCGGTAAACTAACTTGAATTAAATGGAATACTGATGGGAATTATGACGGGAACATGATAAAATGAAAATAAGATACATTTTGAATTTGTTGCGCAACATAAGTGCGAGTATAACTATATCATGTCTTTCTAACAGTAATTATGGTAATACACTGTTTTATTTGAAATTTGTATTTTCAGTATGAATATGAGCTATAAGACCTATAACAATTATTTGCTAATCACCTTTTACGAGACGTATTGTGATTAGAATTTACATGTTTTGGGAGATTTTTTTAAAGTTTTATTTAGTATTTACACGTGTGATATTTGCCACTGTCAAGTAAATTTCACCAAATCCCTTTCCTCTATTAAGTCATTGAAAAGTGGTTGCAGTATAGGCCTATTGCAAAGTATTTTAATTAGTTTGCAGGGAACCATGGCTTAATACTAAATAACATTGTGTTACGCAGTGGTATCAATCTCCTAAATGTTATCAGTAACCATGAATATCAATAACGGTAACAAACTTTTGTTCCGTCATATTCATTAGATGTAAAATCACTGGCTAAATTTGAGAAACGTTAAGGGTAGACCTTTTATCCTGAGGCTCATGTGTGAACACGCTGATTCCCAATTTTATAGCAATTAGGATGGAACGTTTATGACCTTATACCCGAGATACAATGCTATTATTGTTGTTTTTCCGTGTTCAAACGAAATGTAAAATGTAAAAGACATGAGCAATACGACGAAACGGAGGATCGCCAATAAAAACATGCCTACAAGCTGTGACACCTTCTTTTTCCTTTTTTCTACATCAAATCGACAGAAATTAATTCTGATAGGCCCCATATACCGACATCTTCATGAAGATGATTTGATATTAATGTGAACTTTGAGGTGGGATGATATGCACTGGGTCAAACCTTATTTTTGACTGACTAGTGAGTTACGCGATTTCATTCAGAGGATATAGATTGTGTGTTGTTTTACCTGCTTCTCTGATCAGGTTTTCCTGAATGATATTCTTACATGCTTGAATTCCTACTATTCTACAAATGATCAACTGCATAATTCCATGTACTGACAACGTATCTGTGAAATCTATGACAGACGTACCTTATCTTTAGCTCATAATGTTTGACCCGAAATGATACCGTGTACAATGTATTCAATGTAGCCTAGTCATTGCTAATGCGTAACATTTTGACAAGACCCTCTCACTCTGGCACTGTCAGGGGCGGCTACAACAGGCATGACAGGTGAGCGAGGTGAGCCCAGCCGAGCTCTCGGCTACGATCGCTGCGTCCGCCCTATTCGCGGCGACATTTAGCTCACCGCGACACTTGCCATGCTATGCTTGCTCTGCCCGTATTCTCTCTAAGGATTTAGGTTTAGGGGTGTGATAGGCTTTTAGGTTTAGTTTAATGTAAGAATTAGGATTAGGGTTGAGGTTACGTTTGTGGGTAGAATTTCTGTTTGACTCAGCCAATGTGTTAGCGCTTAGATATTTCTTAGGAGCAAATTTTCACAAGAGCAAATTAATTTCACGGAACCCTCGGAGAAAGGGTAGTAAAATTACATGCATTTTATGATCAGAAAACCACTTTAAGTGTGACGAATTCTCACTGAAGACAATAAGAAACCAAACAATCGTTGTGCTGCAAGTTACAAGATGTAGGACAGAGCAATTATGATATGAGTTTGTCTGTGTGTCATGTGCACTTCACATATTCACATTTAAAACCGTTCATTTTATTTTTAGTGAAAGATTCAAAGTGTACGACGTAACGATGCAAGTTTATAACTACCATCCTTTATCTCCGCTGATATTGCACAACATGAAAATATGAAAAGATACAAAGATATTGAAACCAACAGTGATAGCGAAAAACGAACGAATGTTATACCATGATTGAAAAGAATTTGCTTGACATCTGAGTTACTTTATAACTATGCCAACCTTTATCCCTGACTTCACCAAACTGTGAGAGATTCTTTTCTTTAAAGCAGGAGGAAGGATATTATATATTGGTACAGTTTAACATTTTGCAATTCAACAGTTGAATATCCACGTAGGTAACTCTCAAGTTCTTTATGTCAGATGACTTTAAAAGGTTATTTTTAATTCATGGAATTACTGAAGGGAAAATAGTAGAAAAAACTTTCAGTCTCTAGTTTTGAGCTGAAAGCTCTGGTAATGATCACTAGTAATACACAGTCTCTACATTATGAAAACCATTTTACAAACAAAGCAAAACAAAACGTTGCTTTGCATTGGGTTGGGGCGATCGGTAGGTATACGTGTTTTGTGACACATACGATTGCTAAAGTTGGCACCTTACAATACAGCGGGCATACTCGGGCCGGAGACAGGGATACACAGGCAGCTAAATGTTGGCTTCATCATTTCTCAGCAATTATGTATGAACCCTGTCAGAAAGATAAAGATAAAAATATTTACATCAGGACGAATCGACACATGCCCCAAGCGATGCATTGAGTTTTAACCTGCTCTCTCCATTTATCTTAAGTATATACTGTTCGTAAAATTACTCGCTATCGTTTTCCTACGTCAGCAAACTGTTTACGCCATCACAGCGTCTTACGTATCATTTCATAAGTTACTAATTTGCTTCAGGGCGAATGATTAAGACATGCATATCGTACGATGGTGTATGGACTTTGCGTGAACTAGGCTGGACCTTTCAATCTCTCCGAAGCTGAGTGCAGGATATCTTGAGATATGCACTCTTTTCAGTTTACATATTGGGCCCAAAGGTTGCTCGCCAAATGACATAGATAGGTATGCTGTAATATTTCTTCATCATACACAATATCATGTCATATCGCAGTTGGCAAATTTCAAAACTCTGGATTGCCTGGCCAAAGCAAGCAATGTCTTGACCAAGTTGTGACACAATGGCGAAGCTTGTTAAAGCATGTATTCTGGGACTTCTTTGTAGGTTTACGTTTGCCGATGTTGGTAAGAGCTCAGCTGTGGTCGTTCTTGTGGATAAGATGATCCATTCTTTGTTTAAATTGCTGTTAGGTAATTGTATTTCTTAGGAGCGTTGAATAAAATGCAAAACGTCATGGGGACCTTAGTTGTTCTGGAAATTATTTGGCTACGTACTGCTTGAATCGGTGAAGTAAGAATGCCACAACCATTCGCACATTCCGTAAATGGTTGTAATGAAGCTTGCGACATGGTAATTGATAAAGATTACTGAACGAAACCGGATTGCTATTGTGGAGCAGTACCGATTTAGTTTTACTGACAGTGACTGAAGTGAGTTATGGCTTCTAGCCTTTTATCTCGTAAAAAATTGTCCACAAAAATTTTCTGTTTTTTGTGTATTAATGTTTACTATATCGATTCATGAGACAAAGATGCTTTAATACTTTTGATAATGGGGTATGCATCTAAGTTTTTCCCTTATTTGATTTCTAGTTTGTGATATATATCGTTCATTCATAAAAAAAGTAGTCTAGATGTTTGTTTCATATAGTTACTTTTAAACTAATTCTTTATCTTGATATCTATTTCTTATTTATATGTATTCGCATGTGAGAATGACTATGCCATTTATCTATGAATTCAATAGGAGAGGTGTTTTGATTTTCTTTGCTCTGTAAGGTTTTATTCTCAAGTTTAATCATTATGTGTATCGACGGGAACATCAAGCTCTTATTTAGATGTGTTTGAAAAGTTACTTGATTCTTGAGGAAGCATCCTGTCATAGTTATAATGCTTTTAAACGACTGTAAGGAGTTCCAGAAAACGGTGAAGTCCGTCTTGTTGAAGGCTCGGGAAGTTACGAGGGACGCGTAGAGATCTTCTACAACTCCAAGTGGGGGACAGTGTGTGACAATTACTGGGGTATCGATGATGCATCGGTAGTGTGCAGACAGCTGGGCTTTCCTAACGCCACCGACGCCTTCCGATATTCATACTTTGGCGGAGGGCCACCGACTCAGCCTATATACCTTGATGACATGCATTGTAGAGGAAACGAAACAGAGCTATTGGAATGCGAACACGATGGTTGGGGAAGCGATCTCTGCCATCATAACGAGGATGCGGGCGTGAGATGCTATACAGAGTACAACGAAGGTGAGAATCGAATGAAAGGGGACGATTTTTCCCAAAGGAAACCAACTTCTTCAGCTGTTTTGCTTCTTTACACTTATTTGAAATATGAATATGGATTCAGGATTCAAAAATATACGGGAGAGTCCAATGTCTACACATGGTGGACATGAGCTTCCAATATGTGTTTATATCTGTCTCACAAAGCACACTTAATCATAAGAATCTTTAAAATAATGAAATATTAAGCAGCGCCTCTTAAAAACCGTTGAACTTCCATTATGTGTATATCTGCCTCACAAAACACATAAACACACAGACACACATGCACATAAGAATCTTTGAAATAATGAAATATTAAGCAGCGCCTCTTAAAAACTGTTAACTTTACTTGATTTATTGCGCTTTGGCCAGAAAACGTGAAGAAAAGAATTAATAAAGAAAACTATTTGCTTGGAACAAATACATATCTACACTTCCAATTTCCAACATTTAAATAATGAAAGAATGAAAATGTCTTCGCAGGTCAACTTTCATTCTTACACCCACTCTTTTACCATTTATATAAAATTAACGAAATTAGTGTCATGAAGACTTCATCAAAATAAAATTCTTCGAGATTTGCTTAGAAACATGACAATATAAAGATCTTGCCGAGTTGTTCAGACTAGTGCAGGGCAGCAGTCGGCAGTAGCTATACTAACAAGCAGTAAGCTAGAGAAAGTTCGCAAAGAACTGTAGTATATTGAATTGCGTCCATCTGTCTATGCGCACATACACACACAGACATTACGTTTACATCCCTCACAAAGCCTTTCTGTATAGTCCTCAGACTGGTCGGCAGGATTGAAAGCGACAAAATCTATTTGAATTACCATGAAAATCTTTGTCCCGTCACACTCCGATTATCTTTTGAATAATGCATTTTATGTTTGAATTATGCATGTCGTGATTATTACCTTGCAATGCGCTGTAGAGTATATTATAGTATAGCTGCGCAATATGATTTTCCTTTAGTAATTACTACTACTACTACTACTACTATTGCTATCCTTTCCGAGGAAATTATTAAAAAGAATATGCTATATCACGCTGGTGATTTGATAAACGTGCCACTTTATGCCACATAGATAATGACACGTCCAAAACCTGTATTATTTTCAGTGCATGAGATGGTATCGTATCCCGCTCATTGCACTGACACCACTACAGTGCGGGTTTTCCACCAACGCGCGAGAAGACTGGTTTGAGGTTCTCTGGCAAATTCATGTTGTTTTATGATACACTTAACATTATTTTTGCGGCGAAACGAACATCTAGAAACATAAATTAAGACATTGGACCCTTCGACTCAGCATACTTTCCATGTTTTGATATCAATGTGACCAACAAATTAAGACAGGCATGACATAGTATATATATATATATATATATATATATATATATATATATATACATATATATATATATGTAGGCGTATTATAGTGCTCTGCTTTACAGCATTGAGCACTTTTCAATCCTCAACAAACTATATATTCCCGACAAGATATATATATATATATATATATATATATATGTGTGTGTGTGTGTGTGTGTGTGTGCGAGAAGATGGGGCATTCACGGACGCAGTTATTCGAACGTACATGCAATTTATTTCCAAGCTTTCGGTCTTTAACTTCTTAAGACCTTCATCAGGGCTGTACAGAAGTAATACATAAAATGGTTAACATGCCTTCACTCGTTAGCAGGATAACATGAGTCTTAATATTTCGTCAATGGTTTCGTACTTGTATAACAAGATACAATGATAATATGAATGAATCATTTTATGATATCATTGGGTACATTTCATTAAGGTATGATAATATCACACTAAACATTCACGTGTTATTGGTTATAAAAATACAGTATGAGGGTATACAGCAATAGTGGTCAATTTGATATCCTCGTGTTATATATACAATGTATATAGCCACTTACGTTTTGCACTGCTGCCACATGCTGTATTATTGTCAACAACATAAAAATGATTAGTTTTATATTACTATAGTCTCATGTTGTATAACACAATATGAAGATATTGAATTGGGGTTTTCGTTATACACCTTCATTTCAATCAATAACACGAGTTTCATATGAAATGTATTCAATAATATAAAATTGATTATGTATATTATTATTATTGTATTCTGTTATATAATTACGAATTTATTGATGACATAGCCATTATAAACTCACGCTAGTTAGATTTATATTGTTACGAGTGTAGCCATACGAGTGAGACATTTTTGTATCATTACAGCCCTGATGAATGTCCTAATGAGACCGAAAGCTCGGCAATAAACACGCACGTTGATCACTATATACGTCCACGAATGCTCTTCTTCTCGCACTCGTGTTTTCATGTCTGTTTCAGAAACGGGTTTGATTAAGATCTTTTGTCACACCATGGGCACTGATGAAGAGTGTGACCTTGCCTTTCAGTATTTGAGAGCTATGCTCCGTTAAGATCTTCAAGATCTAGGATTTATTATTTTTTACGGCGTTCTTCTTCTACTGATTCTTTTAGTTATTATCATCAAGATGCCGAGCAGACCAATTTTCTTATATATATATATATATATATATATATATATATATATACATATATATACAAACTTCTAAAAAAGTTCGGAAATCTGAGTTTGCATGATCAGCCATTTGTCACTTTTGTCATATCCTTAGAAATAATTTATTTGTCGTTATTACCACAAATAGATTGTTTAATTCTCTTTAAAATGATACCATACTTGTTATGATTATCGTTTACTTGGAGGTACAGTGCTTACAAATAATTTGGAAAGTCAGAATTTAATAGCTGCAAAATGGTCCAATTTTTGACGTCCCTTATGCAGTTTCCTCGTGATGAGTGAGTGCCCCATTGTTTCTTTAGTGTTCAATTACTGTAACATCAGTTTTTTTTTGTGTGGAGTGAAACATGTGTGCGTTCAACCAAACAGATAAACAAACACATACACACACATACACAAAAACACACAAACGATCATGACTCAAACCATTTTATCTCACAGAACCTCGCCACATTAACCACAACGAAGAGATAAAGAAGTGACATGGCGTGGACTTGATTTTATTGGAGTTTCATCTTTATTTTGTCTTTATTCTGTCTTTATTTTGTCTTTACTTTATGTTTACTTTGTCTTTATATAATCAAAGAACAGGATCGGGGCTCAGTATCTGGTGGACGACCCAAGTACTTGCACCACCGCCTGGCACAGTGTCCTCATGCTGTTGATTAGCTTTGTGATTCGCTGCTGAGGAATGGCGTTCCACTCGTCAACCAGTATCTGACGGAGTCCCGCCAATGTCGTTGTTTTTGTGACCCTCTTCCCCACAGCTCAGCCAAGTTGATTCCAAAGATGTTCTATGGCGTTGAGGTCGGGGCTGCATGCAGGACAGTCTATTCTAGTGATGCCCTCTCTCTTGAGAAAGTTGCTCACAAGTCTCTTTCTATGTGGTCTTGTGTTGTCATCTTTCAGGATTGCGTCGTCACCCATATTCCGTAGATACGGAACAGCAGTTGGCTGGAGAATTTCGTGACTATATCGCTGAGCGGTGAGGTTGCCGTCGATGTCCACGATCTCTGTCTTTTCTACAATGGATATTCCTCCCCATACCATCACGCTCCCTCCTCCGAATGGTGTGACGCGCTCGATGCAGCGATCGCCAAAACCCCGTCTACGCCACACCCTAGCTCGTCCATCAACTTCCCGCAGACTCGTCGCTGAACATCACCATCTGCCATTCACGTCTGTTCCAGCGAAGATGATCGCGGCACAAACGAAGGCGCGCCTGCTTCTGTTGAGCAGTCATGGTTTCTTGGCAGGCTTTCTTGCTCGGAGCCGAAAACATTGTTTGATACGCTGTAACGTTCGCCTGCGATCCTGAAGAGCAAGTGCCCTGATGTAACGGTTTTTGCTGCTCCGTTGTGATCTGCGGACATTCACTCCTCTGTCTGTCCTTGGCATCTCCTATTGCTCGGAATTTTTTGTTTCCATTCGGTGATGGTGCCAGGGCTCACACTGTGCCACATCTATTTGAAGCATACTAGCTTCAATTTGCCCTATGGCGCGGGCTTTTTGAATATTGCTTACACGTGGCATGATGTACAACCATAAAACATGGCATGGCACCACTGAAAACGTGAATGTCAAGTTAAGATGTCTATTGAAATTTGCCTTCATGGCAACCAGTTGAGAACATAAGAAATAAAACAAAAGAACATGTTCCCTATTTACTCTTCCCGACCATTCTCATTCATACGGACAGTTCTTGTTCATTTTGCAGCTTTTCAATGCAGACCTTATCAGTCCCTTTTGAGTACAGCCCTTTACTTGATAGCATAATCATAATGAGTAGGATGTCATTTCAAAGAAATTAAATCATTGGATTGTCACCTATGGATAGGTGAATGTTTAATGTGAGGGAAGGCCGGGGTACTCTCTTTCTTCCCATTGTTACCGAATTATGCTGAGAAAGTCTGTGAATGACTGAGCGCAGTAACTTACATGACAACAACGAAAATTTTCCATGTTCCTCATAATCGCTTTTTATTCTTGTATACACTTCCTGCAAGGTGACATAAGATTGGCTGACGGTCCGACGTCTAGAGACGGTCGACTTGAAATCTACCACAATAACGAATGGGGCACTGTGTGCAGTACGACCTGGGGTTCCGAGGAAGCAGAGGTAACCTGTCGTCAACTAGGGAATGACGGAGTGAACAATGTGTACTACTCTCCCACACCTGGTAATGGACCTATCCACCTGTCTCACGTGGGCTGTATTGGAAATGAGACTGGACTCGTCAACTGTAACGTTACATTCAGCGATGATGGTAACAGCTCATGTACACATGGCGAAGACGTGGGAGTGGATTGTTACATTTTAATAACAGATCCCCCAGGTAAGGAATTTGGCATTTGACTAAAATTATACAGTAAGATTCTTCACAACAACCTGTACCTCTAACCTGAAAGTACACGCAATAATGTACACAATATTGCTGGTTTTCAACAAAATCCTTACATGTTTCAATGTAATTATTTGTTATATGTTGCTTTAGAAAGTATTTCATAAGTCCTGTTAAGAGTGTGTACAAAAAGGTATACAAACGTCTCTATCACCAAGCATCAAGATCACCAGGTAACTGTAATATTTATCATGTTTAATCATTAAATCTTATTACCACTTTTTAGGTGCATTCCAGTTGATTCCAGGATATCATCCATACTCAGATGACCAACGCTTTGAGAAATAATATGGAAAGCGTGTCTACGTAATTCATCGCAATGCACATTTTGGCATAGAATGTTTTCTGCCCTTTTCAATCTTTGCATTTTTATTGGACTTTGATCTTGAGCGCATCATGAAGCATATTATTCATAACTTCAGCCTTTGTACTTTTCTTGCTGACAATAGAAGAAATTTCAAACACATTGATTACCTGCAGCTTCAGAAGGAGACATCCGACTAAACTGGGCGTCGTCGACACAAACAATGGGTCACTTGGAAATTTACCACGAGAACTCTTGGGGTACTGTGTGTGGAGGCGGGTGGGACGTTTCCGACTCGAGAGTCGCATGTCGCCAACTCGGATACCTGTCTCCAGGATCGTTTATGTACAACATCGCGATTACAGGATTCATTGGGCCTGTACATCTTTCGGATGTCAGCTGCACTGGGGACGAGGCTGCACTTTCTCATTGCCCCCACGGTGGTTGGGGAGACACCGAATGTCGGCACACTAAAGATTTATGGTTACAATGTTATCCCGATTACTCTGGTATGTGTCAATACATTTTACAATTTTTACTGTAAAATGAGAAAATTTTATGAATAACATCTTATTTAGTGAAAAAGAGAGGAGTATTGACACTTTTATTTCAATTAGGATAATGTCAAAGCTTTATGCGATCATATTATTTCTCATGTTATGATATGCATTTGTCTTGGGGTATTTGCAAGCAGTGATATTTGCGATACAAGGGATTTTGACGACATTTATAACAGACGAAATATGAATTGAAGTTGATTATGAAACTTACATCAAATCATCATAATCTGTTATTTGATCTAGTATGAACAAACCAGTGCGACAGATGGTGTTGGAGGTAGCATCATTGCCGTGATTAATTTGTAAATCATTATTCACTGATTTCCCTGTTTTAATGACGCACGTTCCACGTCCAATCCAAAAAACTGTCATATTTTTGATTAATTGATTGATTGATTGATTTATCTATTTATTTTATTTTGCTTTATTTATTTATTTATTCATTTATTTATTTATTTATTTATTTATTTAGGTTTTTTTTTTAGGTTTTTTTTGGGGAGGGGGGCATGTTTCACATTGAACTTGCAGGGCCGCAGAAGGGTCTGGGGTCGCTGCACAATCTCCTTATCTTTAATTAAACAAACACACACACACACACACACACACAAAAACAATCTAAAAGATACTGAACAAGAAAGCCAATGTAAAAAAGAGGAAGAAGCCTGTCCTGACAAAAGATTTGTTCGGGGGGGGGGGGGGGGAGAGAGAAAGGGTGACAATGGACTGACGATGTTCATCGTCTTCGTCATGTATTGCCTTATATCAAGCTACATGTTATTGAATTATGAAAACGAATTTTGACATTAATTCCGTAAACACCCAAGAAAAACATTTCAATAAACAAATTTCAATAAGACTATGTCAAACGGCATGTCTATCATTTCGGGCTCGAGTGATTATAGTCTCATTGGCTACTGATTAGACGTTAGTTTCTTCTTCACTTAAAAAAGGAAAAAATGAGAGACAATTTTCACGTCATTGACACTGTCATTTTATTTTTCCTGTATGTCATATCCGACGATGTAACAAATCAGCTGAAGACGGCTACGTCCGGCTTGTTGACGGTGAGACTCCTTGGGCTGGTAGACTTGAGGTATTCTATAACCTGAAATGGGGCACGGTTTGCAATGACAGCTGGTCCTACGAGAACGCAAAGGTTGTCTGCCGTCAGCTCGGCTTCGAAGGTGTCGTGTCGTCCTACAAATACTTCGGGCCAGGATACGGTCCAATCAACCTTGGTGGAGCTGTTTGCACGGGGGACGAGTATACCTTGAGGTACTGCTCTCACGGTGAATGGGGTGTTACTAGTTGCACTTCCCACGAGCAGGACGTTGGTGTTGAGTGCACGCCAAGGTTAGGTAAGTAATATCAGTGTATCTTTTAACCACTTGCACACAATACCAAAAATCCGTACTAACAACGTCTCCTGAAACATAATCTTTCATTCCACTGTCTTGGTGTGGTATCAACTGAATTGTTTTTGTATTCTTTCAATAATCTGTTCACATGTACGTGAAGATGGTGAACTACGTCTTGTCGGTGGTTATTCGTCTGACGAAGGCCGACTGGAAATCTACCACAACTACGAGTGGGGTACCATCTGCGATGACGGGTGGTCGACCAACGAAGCCCTGGTCGCCTGTCGTCAACTCGGATTTCCTGGGGTTGAGAGTGCGTCAGGTTATTATGGGACTGGCGACGGACCGATCCATCTCGACGGCGTGTCTTGCACAGGCTATGAATCACAACTGATAGACTGCAACAACAATGGATGGGGTGCACACGACTGCCAACACTATGAAGACGTAGGAATCTGGTGTTCAGAAACTGAGACTAGTAAGGGCTCCCGATCAGCACTGTTTACATAAGTCTTATAAAAATCCAATTTGCTTGGATTATGAAAAAAAAAGGTTTTCAAATAATGCAACAGTAAAAAAAGAAAGAAAATTGCATACCCAGGACATTGTTTAGGGATAAGAGACGATGAGATCTTAGTTTCATTAATCATTGCAGAATTGTAATGTAGCCAATGAATCAAGATTACATGAAATTTTAGCTAATCAAGGTGAAAGGATAATCCCATAGCAAAATATTTCAGAATAAAATTGATTCTTTGTTAATTTGTGTGTGTTTTTTTTAATTTTCGGTGGTAGGAAGGCAGGTTTTATTATTCACAAGCTGACATATAAGATTTTTGTATTTTTTTTTGTATATGAAATTGCGATGTATGGTATCATCAACTTGCTAATTTCAATATTCATAATGACTGGTCAAGACGTGTTTTTAGAACAAATTCAAAAGTTCAAAGTGTTACAACTTTCTTTTATTAATCCCATTTGATTATTTTCAAAAAATCCTTCAGGGATTCTTTTCCGTCATGAAATTAATAAAGATTATGAAGTAAATTTCTTCTTTAAGAATTTCAATATTATGACAACTGTCCAACTTCCTCGCACCACTACATTGTCCGTTAAAAGAATATTATTATTTTTTCATATTTTCTGTTCTTCAAAACGGATAGTTTTAATGTCCAGTTGTTCTTTGGTTTTGGTTCTGCGTTGTCCTGGAACGAAAAACTCTTTCTTATTGGATTCATAACTTTTTTTTTTGTATTGCATGCAGCACCTGAACCACCGGACCCTGTACATATGCCAGGATGGCTCATTTCAATTACCATTATTGCATCTGTGACGGCGTTCTGCTTTATTGTTGGTATCATCGTATGCGTGTGCTCCATGAAGACGAAACCGCAGAACACCACTACTGCTACCGCTCCACAACTCCAAGCCAGCGGTCAAACCATGCCTATTGGGCATACCAATCCTGTGGCTTTAGCACAGAGCGGCGTCATGTATTACGACCCAAATAATATCGCAGTGGCATCTCCACCTTCTTACTCCGACACCGTGACAGGTTTGCCCACCACTAACAAGTCATCCATGGGTATTGATTGATCTATTTATTGACTGATTGATTGGTTGATTGATTGCTTCATCGTTTGATTGATTGATTGAGTGATTGATTGATTGATTGATTGATTGATTGATTGATTGATTGATTTATTGCTTACTGTATTGTCCACAATGGAAATTCTGTGTACATTGGATATCACAACAATTTGGTGAGTCTGTTGGAGATATACACCAATCCAAGAAGCATCAGGAATGCCACCTACAGGAATTCAGACAGTGAGTAGTAGTTAATCTCGCAGAGAAGTAATACATGTGCAGTGTTAATCTTTAAGTACTGAATGATCTATTGTACTCTGATATATTACGTCTATTGCAGCTGAAGAAGACCCCATGAAACTTGCTTGAGTTGGACTTTATACAGTCTGTACCATATATCTTTGAGTGTAATAAGGAACAATAGGCTACTATTACCTTGTCTATCATAACATATCATTCATATTTCGTTCAATTATTTGCAGCTGCCTTTCTCACATAATCATAATCTTGTCAGCAATAGTGTCAGCGGCAAAATATGCTGATGACCATTACAGTGAGTCTCTGCGATTGTGATCAGAGTTCACCTGTCGCAATACAAAGAATGCATCGAGAGTTCCAAATCGGAACCTTTAGAAGTATCTTTCCACTAAGAGTTGCTCTTGAGAACCATGCATTATAAACTATCGAATGTATCCTATTTCCACTAAGTTTGAGATTGACACTGACATACCTTTGACCATTCTCTGTAGATTTTGATTATTCATATAATGATATACAATGGACGCCACATGGACGTCATCGAATTATGGAATTCAGAAAGCTTTAGTAATAAGAGAAGTGTACAATTACAGCATATGGATAATTGCACTACCGTACAAATACGCTAAATGCGTCGCATGAACACTATATTTCAGAGGAAATTATGGACTATTCTGCTTTGTTCGTTAATCAGGTTTTCGTCACATACATTGCTTTTATAAATTATCATATTCTTGAAGGAATATAGATGCTCAAATGTATCGATGGTGACTCGTAAAATCTAATTTCGTGTGTGACGGATGTTCTCTGTAGATAATAATATGCTTGGCCTGATAGTATGGTGCAATATAACGTAATGCACTATTATTTTACACAAAGCTTTTTTTTTGTTAATGAATAGCCACTTTCGACAAAACAAACAAACAAACAAACAAACAAACGAACAAAAAAGATCCTACCCTGCTTCTTTCTGTCACTCGGAAGGTCCACTTTTCCTATTTTCAACGCAACCCATACAAATCCTTGATTAAATGGGATGGCTAGTAACTGATCAGTGGGAATCAGTGGGAATGCTGGGGAATGATTGTTCCATTCCTTGTGGGATTCATTTAACAGTACATTATATTTCTATTGTTGTGTGAAAATTATTTGCTTCAGAATGGTCTCATATTCAAGTAATGTGCAGTTTAATGTTTCCAGGTTAGCATGCCTGTACAGTGACGGGGCGATCGTTAACGGGCCGTCAGGGATCACCCCGTCATTGTACAGCCATGCTAACCTGGAAACGTGAGCATGCCAGCAGCTGCACATGTATATTAAATATGCTTGTACACGCAGGCCTCATTATATATGCATGTTTTCAACCGGTGGTTATAAATACATTGGCCCGAATTCACGAAGGTGCTACAAATGAAACCATGGTTTAAGCCATGAACAAAAACCATGGAGCGCCAAGTGTCGCACGGAATATTTCGTTACGAAATCAGTCATTTCGTCGATGAAATGACCGTTTCGTTAACGAAATATCATTTCGTGGACGAAATGTTCATTTAGTTACAAAATAATGATTTCGTCGACGAAATGACTGATTTCGTAACGAAATATTCCAAGCGACACTTGGCGCTCCATGGTTTTTGCCCATGGTTTAAACCATGGTTTCATTTGTATGATAATCACCTTCGTGAATTCGGGTCATTATGTTTATCGACTACATTATGGTAACATCCACACTTATAATGCCTTATATAGAAATAACACGTTTATTTGATTGTGTTGAAGCTTGTAACAATACGAAGCAATAAACGGTTATGTGTTAATGCTAACGCATATGTAAAGTGTACCAGATCGATCGTTTTTGCAGCTCTTCTTAATTCTCTCTCTCTCTCTCCCTTCTCTCTCTTTATATATATAAATATAAATATAATGCACTGAATATGATCGCCTAATATATATATATATATATATATATATATATATATATATATGGCACTGAATATGATTGCTAAATATAATTATATCAGGACGGTTACGTAGAGAGAGGATGATAATGATCAATATTGTGTTCCAAATCAAAGTACTTGCAAAGTGTAAGTTATGTAAGGACAATTTTTTCATTGACATCATTTATATATATAATTATATATATACATATATATATATACGTGTGTGTGTGTGTGTGTGTGTGTGTGAGTGTGTGTCTGCGAGTATATTAACGTACCTTCACCAGGAGGAGGTTCTTACATGAAACAATGACACCTGTAAGTGCTACAGATTGCTGGTTGATATATGACTTTTGATATGTGTTGTAAACAAAAAATTCCGACGAAAGCAAATAATCGAGACCAACCTGATAATGAAGAAAAGTAGATGTCTCTCCAAAAATATGAGACTAAAGGATAACGGCTATTCCATGATAAAACTTAAATCTGTGTATTTTATGTTTCGGAGGTAAACGCCGGGTACGAGACCATAGCACAGCTGTGCGTAGGAATGCTGAGTCTACATGATTTGTTGGGCTGCATGTCAACAATATAAAATTGAGAACGGAGAAATGATTCCACAGGAAGATATGCCTATCCTGGGGATGAATATTTGACTATTACTTTATCAATAGGCTCGTAATACTCCATGGTGATGGTGAAAATACTCGTAGATCACAATAACTAGTCGTGTTGTTCTGATTATCGAACTTAAACTCCTGTGAAACGGGTGTTGGAAAATTGGGTTGTGCCGTTTAACAAAGTTTAAGATTATTTATTTCCTGAAATTCAGTTTAGAGAAAGTCATATCTTAACTAATAATTGTCCAGCAAGCTCTACTAAAAAAATCGACAGAGTGAACATATCTAAGATATAGTGCATGTATGTATGTCTACATTCTGATAATAGCAAATAATAATAACAATAATAATAACAACAATAATGATAACATTAATAATAATATATAAGTTATAATTTTTTTTTTTTTTTAAATTCAGGGTAGCCTCCTCAGTGTTGCCACTACTATACCATAGGGCCGTGCCATTGTTATTATTCTAGACTTGCGGGTCCAGGGAGTTATTGCGGATAAAAACATCTTGTCCAAGGACTTAAGCACTAGACGGGGATCGAGTCTTATACACTATACCATAGCACCCCCACAATCTCTCCATGCTTGTATGAAATAGTTTTGTTTTTAATAGCTATAGTCATGAAAAGGACAACCGAAGAGAGCTACGATGACAAGTTACTGTTATGACCAAATGATGCGATGGAAGCATTTCCAAATTACCTTGAGAGTATAACGAAATGAAAAGTAACCTTTTTATGAAGCAGGCTCTACTAAATCATTTCCTGTACATTTTATTTTTTTCAGTTTCTCTGCACTTTATCTCGTAGTCATTACACATTTTCTTTTTGATAGTCTGACGTCGAAGGTCATTGAATGTATGACATCAGTTAATCGCTCTTTTCTCTATCTCTGCAGATATTGCATAATTATAGCAGATATTGCATAATTATTCAAAATGGAACTATGGAATGATGCGATGACGGATATGCATGTTCCTTATTTTATACTATCTTATATTTCATTAATATTGATTGTAAGAGAGAAGTATGATACGAAATAGTCAATTGCACATGAAAAGAAGACAATACATAGCATATGCGAACATGAATAACGTGTGTTATGAGGAACATAATTATCGGCGCACATAAGATGCAGAACGAAACTTTGCTAAGTCTTTCCAAAACGGGGTGCCTGTCGAAAGAAGAACAAAAACAGCACGAACGTGAGGAAAAAAGAAGGTAAATTAAGATCACTGCTTTAAATTCAAACATTGAGGAATTTATGCTAAGCATGCAGGCCGATCATGAGGATAATTATTTCTCTTATGTTCGGAAGCTCCCCCCCCCCACCAAAAAAAAAAAAAAAAAAAAAGAGATAAGACTAACACGACAAGATGACAAGAGGACAACGACCAGTCAATATAACCAGACAATGAAATGGTGAAGTAGGCCTATATGATTATTGAAAGATTGAGGGAAATAGATTCATTGAGGAAATTTCTTGAAGGGAAATGTATTCTTTGATAACTGCCCACGGATAAAAGATGGTATGAAATTACAGGCTAATCTAATGCTTTGTTATGCAAAGATTGTGAAAAGAAAAGAAAACAAACCAAACCAAGGAATTTTGATAAGTTTGTTTGTAATATCTAACTGGGGAGGAGACAGTATAGCACAGATGGTTCAACATGAACCTTTTTTTTTTATACCAGCAATTCCAAAACATCTGTGGCCAAAGGAAAAGGTAAAAATATTTACATCAGGAAGAATCAATAATGCTGCGATGATGTTAATTTCACAAACGTGTAGGTATTAGATTTGCTTCCTCCATTTTTGAGGAGAATTGTGAAGCAAACTCGCTATTTTGGTGCGTCAAAAATTCTATTTATGGCCATGACAGAGCCATAATTTCATAAGTAACTTATTCGTTTCAGGGCATGTTATCAAGACACTTCATCAAGTCCAGTCAAGGACTTTGTATGAATTCAGATGATTACTCTGTCTCCAGGACGTTACATTTACGGCATCTAGAGTTGCGTGTATTTTAAAATTTGACATTTTGAGCTCAAAGGTTGTTTGCAATCAAACCTGCAGATAAGCTGCAAAATAATTTTCCTCATACACAAATGATGTCAAGTCGTAGACACTGTATTGTGAGTCGCATAAATCTGATCTGCGTTGTGCAGTGCTAAAGAAAGCGTTTTTTTTTTCACTTAGAGGTCGTGGCGGTGCTTATAGAGAGAAGAAAGGTTTGGAAGTTGAGAGACACAATGGCAAACTGTGTCAAAGCATGTATTTTGCTGTTGCTTTGTGGGATTACATTCGCCGATGTAGGTAAGAGCTCCATGGTGATAAGTCTTGGGGTAAAGGAATAGCTATTTGTTGCTGACATTGCTTTGAAATTATGGCCTACACGTATAAATACGTAGTTGGGAACAGTTATTATGTTAAATGATATGATGTATACTAGTATGGTTTCCATTTTTTTTTAAACCGAAATTTGTATATTAGAGAACTTTACAAAACCAATGCAGAAATTGAAGGGCTATTTTCCCTTTTCAATGAAAGTGCAGAGATATTTGCATAATTGCGAATAATATTTGCAATGTCCGTGTATTCCCATGTAATGGGTCTTTTCTGAGGTACGTCGTGCAAAAATTCATATTCTTTACTTAATTTATAGCTGCAAAATCTCATGTTTAAGATAAAATAACTTTGATTCTAAGTTGGCTTGACAAAATTAGATATCTCTGAAATATTTAGCAAGGTATTTGATTTGAATACATGTCCATAATACAGACCTATACCAAGTCTCATGCCTACGGCGTGAATCTCACTCCCACGAAATCTCACACTCATTTGCATAGCAACCATTTTCTCTCCCCCCCCCCCCCCCCCGGGGGGGGGGGGGGTGGATCTGCTGCAAAATAATAGATCAGTGAGAAACGTTGGATGAGAAGCCTGCTTATGCTGACCTGACTGTAGAGTTGGGTAAACCTTTTCTTTATTGTTTTGGTTGGCTGGAGGATCTCTACATAGCTTATCTCACATGTTTTCATTTTCAAAAAGATAATTCCAAGAGGTCTCTACAAAATTTCTGCCCTTGACAAAGTCACGTTAGTCATTACACATTCTAGACTCCTTAACCAACATTTAGGAAGGAAATGTTCAAATAATCCCATCTTCCATAACGAATAGTTAAAAAATTATGCAAGTAAAATAGTTATGTTAATGTGCGCCAAATTGCACAATTTTTAATTCGGAAATGAAAAAAGGTTCAATAGGGGGACGTGTTCCCTATACATAGTTATATAGTTTCCTTATGAATTCATAGATCATATACTAGATATGATCAAAGATCGTATCTTTGTTATATTTAGTATCAGTAATTTCCTTTCTCTTTTTCAGTATTCTGAAGTTGGTCGGATCCTTTTTCCATCCGTTTATATGGAAGTGTGCATAAAACAACATGAAATGCATAGAGTAAATTTTATGGTAGCGCACTAACCACTTCACACTTATTACAATGAAATTTTATCCCTGAAAATGGCCAGTTTTTTTTTTTAAGTTTAGGCCAGATTTTGAAATATGATAAGATCTTATATGATTACGTTATGAGATACTGTCGACCCCATGTTCTTGAAATATAATGTGTGATGGAAATTTTCACCATATTTGAGTACAGTGTATAATTTTCGAAAGTCTGATGATATGCCACGCCGTTACGTGTCACAGCGTTACGACATTAGATCATATTTTTTCTCTAAAATGTTAAATTTTGTGTGGTTTTTGTGTAAAGCAGGTTTCAATTAATTGCCGTCATCATCAGCTTCTTTGCTGGAGTAAATTACGTCATTTACGCGTGAAAGCGTGACATTTGTTTTATCCTCCATTGCAGTTCAACAGATGATTCTGAATAGGCATGATAGGCAACCTATTTCAGCAAGTCATAAAAGATTTTTGGATCAATTCTATCACATTGTATCATTCCCTTAAACTCTAAACCTACTACAGACTACAATATCGTAACTATTATTGTATTCAATATGCTCATAAGCCTCCACTTGATTTACTGATTAGGGTAGAAAAATAATCTTGGCCTATTCAATGGCAGGAATATTGTTTACAATATAAATATGCATCTACGTGATGACGATTTTCAAAGTTTGACTTTACTCATTTTGGATGTTGAAATTGAAAAAGAATGTGATACTGTTTCTTTTTTTATTTCAAAGCGAATGTACTTTAGCTAACTAGTGTAAAGTTTTCAGTTGATATCAATAGTAAAATATGTCCACAAATCTGTTTCAACTCATTTCTAAGTCATTTTCTCGCTATTTCTATAAAACAGATGTTCGTTACTGCATTACACATAAAACATAAAATTTACAGACATAGTTGCCAAGGAAAGAAACAAAAAGTTAAGAGCATAGCTTTTATTGACAAGAACAATATACATTTCATCCTGGTGTATGTGTACTCCCATCTTTGTACATACCTTTTGTAACCTACCAAGAACATTTTGTGCAATACTTCTTTGAAGGAACATAGGTGCCTATACAAAATGTAGGAAGATTCTTAAAAAGTGCTTTCACATTAAATTAGTTGAAAGCAGACGTTTACATAATTATTTCTTTTAAAAGTTTCATTTCATATAGTACGAAATTTGAAAAGATGAATTTTCTTCTCTTCCTCCATGAATACATACTGAAAGGTAAATTGCTTGAATGCTTCAAATTAATCATTGATGTTACCTACTGGCCAGGTTAATTGCTCCGGAATAATGATTTCAGTAATCTCCAGAATTAAGTGTACATATATAATATATTTGTAATGTACCTCATGGACACATGAATGTACAATAAGGTGGACTGAACATTGGAAATCTACCCCTTCCCCACCCAAACTCTCTCCTCCCCCTCCCCCAGAAAAAAAGAACATAAAAAGTTTCACATTTTACATGTACAGTGTTAATTATGTAAGGTTTCTTAATGCAGGCTAACTTTCACTTAATTGTTTTTTTTATTATTATTATTCAAATTCAACTTTTATATGAACAGAAATATTTCATCGTTATGGTTCCCTTTACTATATCAACATGATTCCGTTCCAACATAAAAATCAGTGAAAACCTGGAAAATGACTCCCCCTTTATTTCAATTTAGGAAAACTTCTGGGATAATGAGAAAACTTGCCTCAAATCTGAGTGGAAAAAATAGTCAGTAATGTCCCCATTTTTCTTGTGCAGTGATCGGACTTTCTCTCCTCATATCCACAAGGAAATCCATCCCCCAAATAAGTACATCTGAAAAGAAAGAGAAAGAAATTCCTGCAGAACGTTCCAAAATGTCAAAAATCAGAGGAAAAAAGAAGGAAGATGTGACATTTTGAAATTTCACACTTGTTTGTTTGCGGAAAACATTTCCTGACCAGTCCTCATAAACTTTCAAATGAGCGAGTTGATGATATGCCCTCACAAAAAAGGTCATGTATGTTACATATGAAATTTGGAAAGAAAATTGCTGTTTTTTTTTTTTTTTTTGCAACACAGGTAAGAGCATAATCATTTCCATACCAAAATATATATCAGACCGTGTCGGAGGTGAAAGTTGTTCTTTTTTATTTTTGGTGGTTTTAAGCAAATTTTACATTTATACAGCTGAAGTACGCGACTTTTGTGATTTCTGTATATGAAATACACACCAACATTAAAAAGAGTATCCCACCTTTTGGTCTACTAATATGATGTTTTCTAAAGTATAATCGTCATCACTCAAACACAGCTACACATGCATACCTATACATTCACACCTACCCACCAGATACCACTATATATTCAAAGTAAAGGTGACTTCTGCATAACGTATCTCAAAAATGTCTAAAAACTATATCGAAACGTACAATCAATCGTTTATCTAATATATTTACAAAGGTTTATGCAAACGGCATTTCCAATTCCTATTCAAATAATTATCATGTCTTGTTTGTATCGATCCACATACACATAAAAGCTTGATCATAATTCATCACATTCTACTTTAAGGGTTTAATCCGGTTTAGTGTTTCAGCTAATTGGGTTCAACAAGGGCCATACTCTTTCGTAGCTCATTATTCGAGCGTAGAAACTTTTCTAAACCAATTGAAGAAGCATACTCTCCAGGAGGCAAAATCAGAAAGAGCTAACCAAGGTCTTACCAATTTCAGGCAATGAATAAATAGATAAATACCAGAGCATCGAGATTCCCATCAATTAAGACGATAAGTAATCATTTTGTAACATGGAACACATGCAAAAATGAATGTAGCAAACGCACAATCTGTTCAGCTTTCGAAAAAGCATCGAGTGCTTGATGTACATTGTAGTTTTGCTGTCATAGATAGATAGCTACAATCAATCTGGTCGACTGAATACCAATTTGGCTCATCCAAAAAGTTGTTTGACTTTCACTTCAAAGCCATGTAATTCCAGCATTAATTTTGCATCACGCACGGCGTACAGTAACAAAGCTGAACAGGTGTACAAAATGACCATGTACACGTCTCGAAGCGTTAGTCATTATAGTATAATATACTAGAGATAGTATGTTCCTAGTACAAATAACGAATTAGATTTTATCGACTCAATGGATCCGCACACATGAATATGTGGCAATTAAGTTGTGGTGGTTTTATCACCAAAATAGTTGTTAAGAAGCTCAAATAAATTGTTCTTTCAAACTCTTCATAAAAATTGAACATTCCGACTTTAAAGTAGGAGAAAACGTTGTTCTCTCCCCTTTAATTGTTTCTAGAAAATTAGACCAAAATACTGAATGAAGACAGAACAGGGAAAGGGACGAGAAAGGGGGGGGGGGGGATGGCGCGGTGACTCACGGTCCAGTCAGGCATATAATTTTGAAGTGTGCCTTGTCATGGGAACCACACAAAGCACTTTAGTGCGTATGGTACACTGTAGACTGACTATATACTAATGAGCGACCAAAGGGAATGTGCATTTGCTGTACAGCAGCTTCCTTTCACTTTAAAGTTGAATGAAATAAGTACATAGTGTCCATACACTCCGTCAGGTAGAAATAACACTTTTAATTTTATTCTAACAGGGGCTACGCGTGTATGGATGGAAATGAGCTGCTTGGCGGAGGTCTGTGCTCGTATCTTATTTATGAAATTCAGTAAAATAATTTTTTTAATTTTTTTTTCTTCTGTACTGTTTTTCCTCAAGTTGCGTCATAATGTACGTATCAGCGGAAATATTCAGCCCCCAATTAGATGTGTATGAGAATGTACTTCAGTAGGCCTACATTATTGGCGGAAGTTACGGCTGTAATGGTATTCATATGATTGTCACTAGTTCCTGAAATTGGAGCAGTCCGTCTTGTTGATGGGTCGAGAAGTTACGAAGGACGCGTAGAGATCTTCTACGACTCTCAGTGGGGGACTGTGTGTGATGATGGCTGGGATATCTTGGATGCATCGGTCGTGTGCAGACAGCTTGGCTTTGCTAACGCCACCGACGCCTTCGAGTGGGCCTTTTTCGGCGGAGGGCCACCGACTCAGCCTATATACCTTGATGATATGCGTTGTAGAGGAAACGAAACGGAGCTGGTGGAATGTGAACACAATGGTTGGGGAACCGACTCCTGCTATCATCACGAGGATGCGGGCGTGAGATGCTACATAGAGTACAACGAAGGTGAGATCTTTTCAAATGAAAGGTGACAGTAATTTTTTTTTTTTCAATGGAAGCTATTTCTTCATCAGATTTCTACTTTTCTTATTTATTTTACTGGTAATATTCGTAATAAAATGTTTTAGCAATATTTTGATTCGTGATTCAAAAATATTCAGAAGAGTCCAATGTCTACACATGTAGACATATGCACGTAAGCTTTCCCTGATATTAGAATGTGTATCAATCTCACAGAAGCACACACACATACGCACACACACAGAAATGAAAAAAGCAGCGCCCCTTATAGACTTTTCACTTTATTACTATTATCATCGTTGTTACTATCATTGATATCATCAAAATCATTATTAGTAGTATCATCATCATTTATTCAACCATGTAAACAGCATAGGATTCATATCAAAAACATTATAAACATGACACAGAACCAAGAGTGCACATTACCAAGGGATACACTGATTGTATGATATTATGTAACACGAAATAAAAGAGGAAGAGATGGTGGCAACATGTATAGGTCAGGGTATTCAAAGCCCATACGCATGTGAACCCACACAAGTTGCCTCTGAGGAACATAAATGAATAATACACCTTTAAATATTTAATATGCATAAATTTGATTTCAAATATCATACCGTATATATGACTGACCTATATAATTGCATTCATACGAATGTAAAAGCAGGCAAATAAGATCTAGAGTTATAATTTAAAACATGGAATATATATAATTTACTTGATTGAAATTGCGTTTTGGTAGGATACCTAACGTCATGAAAAGAATTAATCTACTGCTTAGAGACAACGTCATATATACCATTAATTGACCACAAGAAATCTTTTATTTTGGAACGAACAGATATCTACTCCAAACTGTCATTACTCGGACCCACTGTTTAATCATTTAAATGAAATGAAAGAAATTAGAGGTATAAAGACATATTGATTAGCATTAAAAGTTTCTTCTGTAAATGTTCTTTTAAAAGCATGACAATATAAAAGTCTTGCCGAAGTGTTCAAAATAGCGCAGCAGGAGCAGCAGTAGCTGCTGCTATACCAACAAGCAGTGAGCTAGAGAAAGTTCGCACAGAACTGTAGTATGCATGGAATATGTTGATTTTGCATCCATCTACAATAGTACAAACAAACACACACACACACACACACACACACAGGCCTACATATTACATCATATACATGTATATGATATACAGTATATAACGTGCTCTTCACTATCTGTTTTTTTCTTCTTCTGGTGACCCGTCAGGGCCACTAAAATCTAAAATGAACAATGAAAGCAGATATAAAAATTCATTTTCCATTTCACCTCCCTTGTCGGTCCAACAAAAGAAAGCATTTTTGGAAATTTGGTGGCCCGACATCAATTTTAGTGGTCTCGATAGAGCCACAGGGCCACAGCCATATTGGAAATAATTTGTTTAAAACCTTTTCTAAAAAAGGGACTTTGAACAGTGTGTAGGCCTATATAATAATGCTGTAGAGTTTTGTGTGCCGATCGGAACTCAAAGTAAAGGAAAGTGTTTTAAAAATTGTCGTTATATTTGGATTACCTGTGCCTCGTAATCGCTTTTTTCAATCTTGTACAATTTCTTCAAGGTGACGTAAGATTATCTGACGGTCCGACGTCTAGAGACGGTCGACTTGAAATTTACCACAACAACGAATGGGGCACTGTGTGCAGTACGACCTGGGGTCCCGAGGAAGCAGAGGTAACTTGTCGTCAACTGGGGAATGACGGAGTGAACAATGTGTACTACTCTCCTACACCTGGTGATGGACCTATCCACCTGTCTTACGTGGGCTGTATTGGAAATGAGACTGGACTCGTCAGCTGTAACATTACATACAGTGATGATGGTAACAGCTCATGTACACACAGCAAGGACGTGGGAGTGGATTGCTACACTTTACTAACAGATCCCTCAGGTAAGTTTGTATTTTGACCAGATGATTACAGTATAATTCTCCAGGACATCTTGTAGATAGTAAATGGTAGTACACACAGTTGCTGTTTGCACTGTGGTTTGAGCGATCATTTGGTTTATGTTGCTTTTAGAAGGTATTTCCGTAGTCCTGTTAAGAGTGTTTAGAGCCTCAAGTATCAAGATCACTAGGAATCTGTGATAATCATCGTGTTTAATCATCAAAACTTAACACTTAACATTAAGCCTTAACACTTGTTACGTGCAGTTCATGTGATTCCAGGAAATCATCCTTATCCATAGGACTACGTGCCTTGAGAACAATGGAAAAGCCTAGTTATGGAATATTAAAATTACAACTATTATAAACCAGATGCTATGCATCATTGATACATTTGCGCATGAAATGATCTCTACACCCTCTCAAATCTTCCACATTTTCTTTTGACTTTGATCTTGTGGGCATCATGAAGCATTCTGAAAACTTCAGCCATTGTATTTTTCTTGCTGACAATGGATGGAATTCAAACACCTTGATTACCTGCAGCTTCGGAAGGAGACCTCCGACAAACTTCGGCGTCGTCGACACATACAATTGGTCAATTGCAAATTTACCACGGGAACTCTTGGGGTAGTGTGTGTGCAGATGGATGGGGCTATACCGAAGGGAGAGTTGCATGTCGCCAACTCGGTTACCAGTCTCCGGGAACGTATATCTACGGCCACTGGAGTACAGCATTCATTGGGCCTGTACATCTATCGGATGTCAGCTGTGCTGGGGACGAATATGGACTTACATACTGTCCCCATGGCGGCTGGGGAGAAAATGAATGTCGACATACAAAGGACATATGGTTACAATGTTATCCCGATTACTCTGGTACGTGTGAATAATTTTTACAATCAAAATAAATTCCATTTATTTTTTATGAATAAAGTAATAAAAACAAAATAATATAACAATAAAAAGGAGAGTATCAAAGGGGCCCTGAAATCCATATGTATCTTGATTTGTGTTGATTTATGATACCCTCGATATTACTTTTACGGTGAAACGAATATTTAGAAACATTCCATATATCTTTAATGATTTTTTTTCTTCTATTTTTCTTCAGATTACTTGGGAATGCCCACAAAAAATCCATCGAAACCAATATTCTTGAGTTGATCTCATCTTGTCAGACATTGCTAAAGTACTGAAATGTTTAACAAAAGACATTGGAATGCACCTTCCTCTCGACTCAGCATAACTTGCCTGTTTCTGTGATATTAATGTGACTGACAAAAGACATGGCGAGGGAACATGCGACTCTGAAGACAATAATCAGAATCATTTCGTGAATAACAGTAGTTACTTTCATAGCGCTATATCGATAGAAGTGTTCAAGCGCTTACGAGTGAAAATGGGAAATGATAGTGTTCAATGCAATTCAGTTCAGTTCAGTTCAATTCGTTTATTTTTATCCTTATTTTTCTTCCAACAGAGCATAACACAGAATAAATCAGGAATTATAACATAAGCATTATTATATATTAGAATGTGCGAAACAAAAATTAACAAATAGAGACATGCATTCATATCAGCAAAATACTCAGTTAAGTTTGGAGGGGAAAAAAGAGAACTGGGAGGTCCTCTGAAAAGCAACGTTTGTATGTTGTGAACCACTCAGGCGTTTTTTAAAATACTTACTGTAATTACAAATATATTAACACAAAAATAATTAAGACATAATGAAACAAAACAGCAGAAACACAGCAGCATGATATGACCCAAATTGACGGAGATACGATTGGAAGGACTATGAGGGCATAAACAAAATTAAAGGAAGAAAGGACTGAGAGAGAGAGAGAGAGAGAGAGAGAGAGAGAGAATGCCTACACGCTGAACAAGAGAAACGGGAGAGGGGATAGAGGAGGTGCTTCGGACAGCTGGTGACTACACGCGGCTGTGCAAAACAAAATATGCAAATAAGATGCTGTATTTCGTGGCGTAATAATAGATTCAACGACTGATGATGAACCTTAAGTTTGCTGAAACCTATATGAATAATGAACATAAATAATTATCTCCACAAGAATTAAAAAGAAAATAAATTACGCTTAAACGTGTAAAACGATGAAGAATTTCTTATTTCACCGCTAAGAATGGATTCCAAAATTTAGGGCCGGTATATATCTAAACGTATTTTGAGCTAATAATGTTCTCAGGAGCGATAAATGAAACTCATTAGATCGCCTAGTGGGACTATCATGAAAAGATTGATGTCGTGGAAACATTGAATTAAATATAATTGGAAAAAAACATTCGTGTTGTGAACGAATATAAACTGACCCGATTGAAAAAGAAAGAAATCTTTAATTTGTAAAATCTCATATCTAGTGAAGAGAGGATCTGAATGAGAGCGTGGTGAAACCCCATCAATAATACAAAGTACTTTTTTTTTTAGCAAACAGGGAACAATGCACAATAACCAAACAATATAAAACAAAAGAAACAACTCATATACAAATTTAAAGAAATAATGGCTCATTGCATATGCAACTGTAACGCGTGCGCATTTGTTTAAATCTTCACAAACTCTTCTTTCAAGTAGATGAAGGTATAGCTTTCACACGATGTGAAACAAATACCTTGATGACCTAACAGTAAAGACAGTGTATAATAATTATGGAAGTGATTACGATAAAAAATGCCAAATCATAGCAGTCTCATGTAATCTAGTACGAACAAACCAGGGTTTATTGAAAGTGATCCGACGTATATCAGATGTCATTGTTAATATGATAGATTTGCGATTATAGACTGGCATCTCTATGTTATCAATGCAAGTTCAACGTCCAAGCGTCCAATTCTAAAACTTGCATTTTTTTGTTCGAGTTTAGGCACTGAACTTTCCTGCTTGTTCCATCATATTGAGCTTGCAAGGGCCGCAGAAGGGGGGGCAGCATTGGTTACAGAGTTTACCGCCCCTTCCCCCTCACTCCACATGCACTCACGGTTCTTAATAAAACGAATGAAAAATGAGCAAACAAAATGACAAACGGATCAAAAATAGTAAACCTGACTAAAAACTTTTTCCTCCTCCTCCTCCTCCCCCCCCCCACGAACCCACGTGGGAACCATCCGCAGCCTCCAGCTATAGTACAGACAATTTGAACATGGTGTATCTTTTCACTCTGAGGACGATTTCACTGTTAACTCCGCGCAATTGTCTAGTATGTACACGATAAAGAATAAACTTCGTTTTTTTTAAATAGAAAAACTAGTTGATTCGACTTCAAAGAATAAAACAATTATTGCCAATTTGAAGTATAATGACGATGAAAATCATTTGATCTCATATACAAGAATCACTCATATTCAACCATTCGCAATCGTTGCGATATGGTAGTTTTTCTTCTTTTTTTTTTTGCCTTCTGATATGTAAGCTGCTTGGAATTGAATGAGAAAAAATTAAAACAAATCGGGACAATCTCAAAAAAAAAAAAGACATCTAACATCGTATCCGTTATCTTGGAAATCTAAGACACTGAGTAGGTACCTATACTCTACAATTCTTTGTACTCAGTGGTAACATGCTCAGTGGGAAACGGCTATGTCTCACAGAATTTCTCTATCAGATATTAAGTGTTAGTTTCTTTGCTCTCATTCAAAGGAAAAGAAGGGACAATTATGACGTCGTTGATGTTATCATTTTTCATGTTTATCATATCCAGCTGAAGATGGCGACGTCCGGCTTATTGACGGGGAGAACTCGTGGGAAGGTATAGTTCAGATATTCCATGACCAGAAATGGGGCACGGTTTGTTATAACAGCTGGTCCTACGAGAATGCTCTGGTTGTCTGCCGTCAGCTCGGCTTCGAAGGTGTCGTGTCGTCCTACAAATACTTCGGCCCAGGATACGGTCCAATCCAACTGGGTCGTGTGGTGTGCTCGGGAAACGAAAATACGTTAACGGACTGCCTCCACATCGAATGGGGTGGCACTTACTGCAGATCCCACGAACAGGATGTTGGTGTTGAGTGCGTACCGAGGTTCGGTAAGTAATGTCATTGTATGTGTACTTGTACATTAATCCCTACCTGCAATATCTCTTGATAAGATAAATAAATAAATAAAATACACGATATTTCATTGCATGACTGTAGTCTTACCGGCTGATTTATTCTTGCATTCTTTCAATGATCCCTTCACGTGTACGTGAAGATGGTGCACTACGCCTTGTCGGTGGTTATTCGTCTGACGAAGGCCGACTGGAAATCTACCACAACTACCTGTGGGGTACCATCTGTGACGACGGGTGGTCGACCAACGAAGCTCTGGTCGCCTGCCGTCAACTCGGATTTCTTGGGGTAGCGATTGCGTCAAGTTATTACGGGACAGGCGACGGTCCGATCCATCTCGACGGTGTTTCTTGCACAGGTTACGAATCACAACTGATAGACTGCAACAACAATGGATGGGGTGTACACGACTGCCAACACGGGGAAGACGTAGGAATCCGGTGTTCAGAGACTGAGACAAGTAAGGGCTGTCGATCAGCACTCCTATGTTTAGTATCCTGGCAACGCTAGGGTAATAATAATAGCAGGGCCCTCTGGTAGAGCAGTGGCAACACTGAAGAGGCTACCCTGGGTAAATAAGACCTTATTATTATTATTATTATTATTATCCTCAAATCCGCTTTTCAATACTCAAAAGATGAAAGAAAATCCCCAAAATTTTCAAATCATATATGAAAGGGGTGCATGGATATAACATTGTGTAGGGACAGGAGGCAATCACATCATCAACTTACAAATTGCACATTCATATTGAATGCTCAGAAACTGTTTTGGGAAAATGGATAAAAATCAAGATTTCCAATTTCCCATGTTTTTCTTCTCACTTCCATTAAATGTCGCTGATTTTTATCAATTTCTATTTAATCTACGCAGACTAACTTTTACCAGATGCGGAATAACAATTTAAGAACTGACGCAGAGTCAAATCAATTGAAAGAGAAATATAACGTAAACTCGCATAACTTTTCTTTGGACGACTGACAAAGTTATTTACATTGCTGCATTGTCTATCTGAAGAAAATGTGTATAGGGAGGCAGTCCTGAGATTTTCACTGTACTGATAACTAAGAAGAGTACGAAATATAACCTTTCACCAGTTTACAAGCATGGAAATTAAAGACGGTCTCTGTACGCGATATTTGAAAAACAATTCCTGCAAGCTATCGTGTAAGAGCCTGCAAAAAGATGCTGCGTCATTCATGCCCTACTCACCAAGTTGACAGCCGTGCCTCTAAAGACTAATTCAAGTGTTCAATGATCAGCTGTAATTTTATCATAAAATGTGAAAGTATGTGATTTTATCATTCTAAACAAAATATTTCTGGCTTAGTTATACAAAATTCATGTAAAATAATATTGTAAACATAAATTTGTATATATTTTAAAGTCAAATATACCATGTACTTGACATCAAATAGGCATGGTCCTTTTCTAGCTTCCGTCCGTGTTGCATACTACTTTGCGTTCAAACCACTCTCGCGCGCGAATTCTTACCATACTAATGTACACAGTATACTCCGTCTAGCTGAGTTTGGCATTCAAACCGAAGATCTAACCTGTGCATTAGAGAGTCGAATTCTTCAAAGAAAATATTGTTTGTATCTCGATATTTCTGTAAGTACTCAGATATCGCCTTTCCCCGAAAAAATATGACGTCTGCCGGGCAGGGTAAACACAGGGGGCCGCAGGGATATGATTTCGCTCCACTTTGCCGTGCATGTCCAGTCGGCACTGGCAGCAGCTAGCTCAGTCGATGCTCGAGGTGTTTCTGTTTTATAACTCATATGAGCAAATATGGTCGGGATTGCATCTGGCTTCAGGAGTTTTCTCGGTTTATAATCGAGGGCCACAGCCTGCCTGTCCACGTAAAAAACATTGCTTCTCAATTGGTCCACGCACAGGTAGGTCACAACACGATATCGAGAATTCTTGTAGGCCCTAAGTTTTTTTTATGTTCGGCTTCGTTGTACATGTACCGAGATTTCTCAGCCATACAGCGCACCTTTCACGATACTTTTGTGGGTCTGGGAAAAAACGATTTTCCTGGACAATTTTGTGCACGATTCGAGCAAAACTGCTACTTGACACATCGGCATGGTGTAAGATAGCCCCACCAGACGACGCTGAATGCGGTCGCCCCTCTCGTGTAAGTAAATGTGTAGAACCGTTTCTACTTACAATCTGTACGAACTAGAACATAAACAGCTAGCTACTGTAACTGCATGCGCGACAGGGCTGCAGCTGCGCTGTGATAGACTGAAAAAGTGCGAAGGGCAAACCGGTAGATCTAGTAGTACCGTCCCCACGTGTACCGTGCGAATATACAATACACAACACATGCACACACAAACACACACACACACACACACACGCACGCACAGTAGGTAAAACAATGTCAAATGCTAGTAGCCATCGACTTCTTCATGCATCCGGGTAACTAGGGAGCGTACGAATTACGAACAGAACACGGCTGGGAAGAGTCGTGCCTCGGTGATGTCTGACTCTCCGCCAACACTTGCTCATTAGTATATTCACCATGCAGATTCACACATTTTCAACCAAAATTTACGAGCTTATTGGTGATTTGAAAGTTTGTTTTTAGGTGAAAGTAGTTCATTGGAGGTACCAACAACAATATATACATTTTTTTAATTCGTGAGGACTGCCTCACTTTAAATGTTCTCGTCGTTCAGAACGGATGGTGGTAGGTTGTAATGTTGAATTGCTCTTCACTTTGGTTTTGGGCTTGTCCTAGAACGGTAAACTCTCTCTCTCTCTCTCTCTCTCTCTCTAATTGGATGCATAACTGTTCCTTTTTTTCTACTGCTTGCAGCACCTGAACCAGCGGTCCCTGTACATATGCCAGGATGGCTGATTGCAATTACTGTTGTTGCATCTGTGACGGCGTTCTGCCTTATTGTTGGCATCGTAGTATGCGTGTGCTCCACGAAAAAGAAACCGCGGAGCACCACTCCGGCTCCACAACTTCAACCCAGCGGTCAAACCATGGCAACTGGGCATACCAACCCTGTGGCATTAGCACAGAATGGCGTCATATATTACAGCCCAAATAATATTGCAGTGGATTATGTAGCTTCTCCACCTACTTACTCCGACACCAAGTCATCCTGATCCATGGGTATTGGTGAGTCTATTGGGGCTACACCAATCCAGGAAAGATCACGAGTGCCACCTGCAGGAATTCAGACAGAGGGTAGTAATTAATCTCGCAGAGAAGTAATACACGTGCTGTGTTAATCTTTAATTACTGAATGATCTTTTATACTATGATATTACGTCTATTGCAGCTGAAGAAGACCCCATGAAACTCTCTTGAGTTGGAATTTATACAGTATGTACCATGCATCTTTTAGAGTAATAAGGGGCAATATCATTACCTAGTTCGTCACATTTTGTAGTTTGTTCAATCGATTATAATCTTGTCATCAAAAATTGTCAGCGGCAAAATATGCTGACAACTATTACGGTGAATCTCTACGATTGTGATCAGATCTCACACAAATTGGAACCTTTGGAAGTATATTCCCATCAAGAGTTGCTCTTGAGAACCATGCGTCATAAACTATGCATCCTATTTCCATTAAGTTTGATGATACACAGACATACTGTCACATGGGCGGACTTAAATAATACTCAATCACACTCGTGCCATTCACTTTCATGTACAATTTAATACAACCATTTGTGGAATATTTACAGGACTGAAATCAAGGAGTTGTGACCACCAAAAAATGCAAAATCAAAATTCTCAGTGAGATAAATTAAATTACAATACTCTTATATTCGACAACCATGTAAACGGGACCCTGCCTTGGTCCGGTTCCACTTGTAATTTTGGCTTGACACTTGTTCAGAATAATTATAACAGCTTCACTATCAATTCGTTGTCCCTGACAATACCACTATCTGCTATCAAGCGCAACACTATTTGGTTCACACCACCGTAGTGCTGACCCTGAGATGACCAGCCTGCACGCACGACGGTTTACCGCAGTTATAACACTTGTCTTCAATTACACTGCTTCCGTTTACCTCCGGGTTCTGTGCTAACCCGCAATTATCATGAAGTGTATAACTACCAATATTCGAATTATGTGCACATTATTTTCATCTTTTTACCAATTTAACATGACCTTCATCTCTCTACTTCAGCGACACTTCCACGTCATAACCAATCATATCTACAGGGTGTCATGCACCCGCCAGGTTCATCGCTCACCTGCGTTGTCCACAGAGTCACATTAATTGTCAAACTGTTCGCTTCCAGAACATGAACTGATTCGTGGGTGGAGCGTCCTTATATGCGAGGTTGCTGTTCCTGCTCCAAAGTGTCGCGAGGGGCCCACGTTCCGTATTCGCTGGCGTCCAAAGTTCTCCCTAGCGAGGGGCGGGCACAGTCGCTCTGCTGCGAATGCGTCGGCCTGGGAGTAGATTCGACCTCGGCCTCGGCGCCATCTACAAAATTATTTAAATGCAACATATACCAATGGGGTGTGTTCTAACCACACACACAAAAAGATTATCAGCTTAAAATCCTGACATCACAGTGAAAATTTGAGAACTACATTATTATCCAATTAACATACAAAATTCACATAATGAAATGTTTCAAACATTGGAATTATAACAGTGCATAGCTTATCAAACATCACCGCATCGTTTTCAAAAACTGTACACCATTATAATATACTTTATCACTTATTCACGGGGTTCTCCGGGGCTATATGTGGTGCCCTGAAACACATTCACATCCTTTTACACGACAAAGCAGAAATCAAATCGCAGTTTAACTTACCAATGACCGGTGTAATATAACCAAAATGCCTCTTCTTCTTGGCTACTGGGAGGCTGCAAAGGCTGTTGGAATACGCCTTCTGGCAGCAAACAAAATCTGAACTCTAATCAGCCAGTATACAGGCTGACGGTAAGGTGGACGGACGGCTCCTGGCCGCAAACGAAATTGGGCTTAGACACAAAATTATCTTGCCAACTGGCGCCTGGGTGTGGCAGGTTGGTTTTCTGCCATCACGGAGCTACCTCAATGTTCTCTCGGTGAAATCAAAATGGTGTCTGCCCCGAAAAGATCCAACTCTACTGTTAAATTGCTACTCGACTACGACACTCCTTTTCGAGGCATTTGGAATATTTGATACAACTAAAAGGACTTGAACGAAAACACCTATACAGCACTCTCCCGGAACTGGAGCTATTTCCTGTCTTTTCTTTCTACATTAATTGACATGCAAAAATAAATGAACTCCTCTCGGTCATCGATGGCGCGACTTGTAAAACATTTACACCTGTCCTAGCACTTTCTCTCTCTCACTCTCGCTTTCTCTCTCGCTCACTCACTCGCACTTTTTGTCTCGTTATCCCTACACGTAAACATGTTTGTCTAGTTGAATGACCGATAGGTGATGTATATGAAACAACCTGGAAATGCATTTTCAATGTGACACATACCTTTGACCATGCATGCTCTGTAGATTTTGATTATTCGTATAATGATATACAATGGAAGCCACATGGAAGTCATCGAGCTTTGGAATGCAGACAGCTTTAGTAATAGGAGAAGTATATAATTGCAGCATGTTTATCATGGATAATTGCACCACCGTACAGATACGCTAAATGGGTCGCATAAACACCATATTTCAGACGAATGGTGGGCTATTCTGCTGTGTTCGTTAATCAGGTTTTCGTCACATATACATTCCTTTCATAAGTTACTGTATTCTTCAAGGAACATAGATTCTCCGTGACTCCGTAAAATCTAATTCCGTGTATATACTATATATATATATATATATATATATATATATATATATATATATATATGTGTGTGTGTGTGTGTGTGTGTGTGTGTGTGTGTATAATTGCGATGGAGGTATGGCTAGAAAACATACAAAACAAACAAGCAAACAAGTGAATGATAATAATGAAACCCATGGTGGTGATGATATATCGAAAAGAAATTTGAAAGAAGTACATAGTATGACGTTCTCAATCACTCAAAGCATATGTGACTTACTGATATTAGTAGGGGATGGGAATTGCGTGCACAACCCTTCGCTTGATACTCGTGGCATATCTTATGCGTATGAACAAATGAATTGGTTTCAGAAATTGCTTAAGCGACTTTAGTTGATAGATGTATGGAGACATTTATTTTTCCACTCAGAAAATAATACACTTGGCGTCAATTAACGCTGAATGTTTTTGCGCGATTAGACTATTGGCTAACATCAAACTTTCTTTTACCTTTTGTTCAGGCAACAAAAAATAAAACCAGTTGTAAAGTGTGATCATTGTGCCATCACTTTCTGAATAACAACTTCGCATAATCAGAGAGGAAGTGGAGGATGGAAGATGAACAACTCTTTGTTGAAAGATGATGGTTAGGAAGAAAATGTAAAGTGGGTAATTGCCAAATTGAGATTGGAAAATATTCAAATGAATGCACAAGTTAAATGGGATATGTGCAAAATACGAATTAAAGAATACACGATTAAGTGTGCGAAACAAAAATGTAGAGAAAAAGAGGAAATGTGGAGAAAGCTACAAAATGAATAAGTGGATTTTTGTTGTTGTGAAAACTGGTGAAAATCCGTCTGAGGAAAGTGCAAGGAAATTAACAGAAATTCAGAAGAGATATGATGATGTTTTAACACAAAAATATAATGGCGCGTTTATAAGGTCAAGACAGCAATGGATGATGGAAAATGGTTAAAAATCCCCTAAATATTTCCTTCAAGTTGAAAAGAGGAATGCTAAAAAAACCCAAAACAGATAGACTGTATTAAAAGAGATGGCAAGTATGTTACAAATCAAGAAAGTATACACAAGGAAATGTATTCTCAGAGGTCTGAATTTTATGTTGAATGTGCTGAGTATTTAACCTCAATTGAAATCCCCACTCTTACTGATGAAGAGGCAATGTCATGTGAAGGGCTGATTAATGAAAAAGAATGTCACGAAGCACTTTTACCTATGAAAAATAATAAGTCACCAGGTAGTGATGGACTGTCGGCTAAGTTTTATATGTGTTTTTGGGATGATGTCAAGTCTTTATTAACCGAAAGTTTGAATGAATGTTTTCGGAAACAAGAATTATCTGAATCTCAGAAGTTGGCTATTTTGACATTATTGTATAAGAAGGGGGGGGGGGGGTAAACAATGTTTGGATAATTGGAGACCAATATCCTTATCAAACATAGATTATAAGATTATAGCAAAGATATTGTGTAAAAGATTGAAGAAAGTAGTAGAAAAGTTGGTTTCTTTTGATCAGACAGGTTATATCAAACATCGTTCGGATATGCAGAATTTACGTTTTGGATAGTTTAAGACATTATCGAATACTATGATTACTGTGACTTACCAGGTATTTTATCATTTATCGATTTTCAAAGGGCCTTCGATTGTGTTCGTTATGAATTTGTTTATCATTTATTGCGTAAGATGAATTTCAAAGAATGTTTTATTGACTGGATTTAAGCATTTTATTTTGATGTTAAGAGGAGTGTTATGAATAGTGGATGGGTATCAGAGAAGTTTGAAACAAAACGGGGAATAAGGCAGGGCTGCCCACTTTCCGCTTTATTATATACTTACATGTACGTGTAGCTGAAGTAATGGCCTTGAAAATTAAGCAGAACAGTCATATTTAGGGTATCACTGCTGTTTCCGGCGACACAACCCAACAAAAAGAATCACAAAATCCCACAACTGGCTGATACTGATACTGTTATACATTTGTTAATTCGATAGAGTCTGCCAATTTAGCACTCAGGGAAGTTAAACGATTTTGGCAAATTGCTGGACCAGTTTTGAATGTCATGAAAACAAGAGCAGTAACAATGAAATTTCAAGAAAATAGAGTAAATTATTTGAATTTGACTAGTGACCTTGTGAAAAATCTGGGTGTATTTTTAACAAAGAACAAAAACGAATCTGCAACAATTAAATTGGTATTCAAAATTAGAAAAGGTCAAAGCCATTTCAAAGTTCTGGAGAATGAGAAATCTAACATTGTATGGTGAAGTGGTAATTATCAAATCATTGATCATTTCACAATTCGGGTATGAAGCTTTTGTTTTTGTAATACCATTTCCAGAGAAGTTCATTATGCAATTGAATAAATTGATTTATAATTTTCTTTGGAATTCTAGGGTAGAAAAAGTGAAGTGATCTATTTTACTAAATCCTATTGAAAAAGGCGGTTTGAATATGTTTGATTTACATGCTCGATTTCAATCCTTGTATTTGTCGTGGTTCACAAATTGTCAAAATTGTCATCCAGACTCGCCATGGAAGTTTATGTTCAAATTTTGGGTAGAGAAAATCGGTCCAAGTCCACTGATAATGAAAACGAATTGTTAATGTAAAGATATGTTAGCACTATGCAAGAAGCATAGACTACCTCGTTTCTACACTTTTTTAAGAATTTTTAAGAATTAAAATATAGTGATTTTCTTCATGTGAATAACATACTAGATAAAGTATTGTGGTATAACAGTAATATATGTATTAATGGAAAAACTTTGTTTTTTGAAGAATGGCACAAGTATCTTAAAACTTAATGATGTAGTTGAAAATGGATGTTTTAAAATCTCGTGAGTCAATTTGTTGTGCTCTTAATTTTGATAATTTGTTAGTGGACTTTAAGTTTTCAAAACATAAAAAGAAAATTCCAAAGATATGGGTGGAAAGCATATCAGAAGTAGATAAATATGAAAACGCTCACAAAGAGTGTGATACTGATTTATATGCAATAAAGGACAATGATTATATCAGATTATCTAAAACAACATCGAAACAATTTTGTAACTCTACTGTTATATTGGAAAGAGAGATTTGATTTGAATACTGATTTTGATTGGAATATCGTTTTGAAACAACAATTTCGAAAACTATGAAACAACAAAGTTAAGCAATGTTGATTAAAGACAGTACGTTGTATTTTACCTTATAGACATAATCTTTTCAAATGGAAAATTGTAAGTGACATTTTGTGTACATTTTGCTCTGAAACAGAAACCTTTAGTCATGTTCTTCTGGAGTGTCCTAAAGTGTCTATGTTTTGGAAAAAGATCACCGATTTTATTCAGTTCGCTTTTAGAGAAAAAATTTTATTAAACGAGAAATTATGGATTATTGGGGTGGAATTAAAAAGTCCAAATGAAACAAATATCAACAAAATATTGATATATGTTATGTAAGCAATTCATAAACAATATATGATGCATTTATTTCAAGGGAATTTGTAAAATAGTTTGAAAATATGGATTAGTTTCAGGAATGAAATGTTGTTAGACAATGTTTCTGAGATTGTATCAAACATGATGAGATCATTTACTTAATAACCAATGAAGAAGCTGTACTTTTTTTAGTATGTGCCCATTCAATTGTTAAAAAAAAAGAAAATGTTCGATGTATAATTTTGGAAATAAATGAATAAAGTACCTCTGTAGAGGAAACAAAAAATCAAGCAGGCTCGTCATACTCCATGAGTTCATTGAAATCGATGTAATGGTAAAAATACTAGATCATTATAACTAGTCGAATTGAGTTCCTAAGAAACGAATGTTGGAGAAGTGGGGTGTGCAGGTTATTTGATTTGATTTTGATTTGAATTATTGATTCCTGTATTATCATTGTACGTGAACATGCATGTACATGTATATACATTGCTGGAGCCATTATACATAAACATCAGTTGTTAACAAAATATTTCTCTTTATTGCCTTTACACAATATAGAGCAGAAATGTATCAGCAATACAACCGTACAACGAATGATACAGTCATGACATTTGGGTGCAACTCTCGTACATAATACACATAGAAACATAGGAGGGAAAAGTGATGTTGTGTAGAGATAGGATAGTAGAAAGGAGAAAGGGAAAGGAGAGGTCTGTCTGCTTTCACTACAGGCTTACACAAAGTTAGTTCACCTGGATCACTGATCAGTAAATCATGACAAAATATTTCTCACCGAGGTACAGGTGAACAGTTACAGTTCACGGTTGGTTACATGATTATATAATAGATGAAATACGGCGATATTTCTACGAAGAAATTTTCTGTATAATACACTAACAATGACAAGAAAATTATCGATGTTGAGAGACCAACATTGCTCTACAACTTTCCTAAAAGGGGAAATGGACTTTAAACTTCGAATTTCAGAACGAAGAGAGTTTCATAATCGGGTCTGGTGTGTCCGATAGATTTTAGAGCCATCACTGTTTTAAGATTATATAGATGAAGGTTATCAGATTGTCTTGTGGGATGAGAATGTATGTCCTTGTTTAATCGAAATACATTATACATTATGTAAGCGAAAACATAAAGAGGGAATTTTGCAAAAAAAAAGTTAATGTCATTTACCTTGAATGTTTTTATTTAGAAACAGATAAGGTTAAAATAATGTCCGTTATTCAATTTAGAGAAAGTCATATATTAGCTAATAATTGTCCAGCAAGCTCTACAGGAAAGTCTACATTATGATAATAACTAATAATAATAATAATAATAATAATAATAATAATAATAATAATAACGATAATGATAATAATAGTTATTATTATGACACTAATAATTATGATAATAATAGTAATGATATTTACGATAATTATGATAATAATAATAGAATAATACCTTTTTTTATCAATGGTAGCCTCTTCAGAAAAGTACAGAATGAAGGAAACAATGGTGAAAGGTTACTGTAATGACCAACTGATGCGATGGAAAACATTCCTAAATTATCTTGAGAGTCTAGAGAAATGAGAAGTAAACATCCATTTTTTTTTTTAATGAAGCAGGATCGAACAAATTATTTAATGTACATTTTTTTCATTGCTCTACAGTTTATAGCGTAGTTATTACATATTTTCTTTTTGATAGTCTGACGTCGAAGGTCGTTAAATGTATAACATCAGTTTATCACTCTTTTCTCTATCTCTGCAGATATTGCATAGACAAAATGGATCTATGGAATGATGCGATGACGGATTTGCATTTCAATGAGAGGCTAAAGTGAAACACTTCGGAAAATACTTTTTCCTATTTTTTCATGTTCCATATTTTATGCTATCTTATATATCATTAATTTTGATTGTAAGAGAGAAGTATGATACGAAATAGTCAATTGCAAATGAAAAGAAGACAATACATACCATAAGCAAACATGAACTGCGTGTTTTATGAGGAACCTATAGGCACACATATGGCGAAGACGCAGAACGAACCTTTGCTAAGTTGTTCCAAAACGGGATGCATATCCAAAGAAGAACAAAAATAGTACGAACGTGGGGAAAAGAAAGGTAACGTAAGATCACTGTTTTAGATTTACACATTGAGGAATTTATGCTAGGCAGGCCAATCATGCTGATATTTCCCTTTATGTTCGGGTGAAGTATATGATTATAGATAAGTACTTGGGCCAACATGAAAAGATTGAGAGAAATAGATTTATTGAGGAAATTTCTCGTACGGAAAAAATCTTTGATAACTGCCCTTGGATATTAGATGGTAGGGAATATCAGGCTGATTTGATACTTTGTAATTCAAAGATTGTAAAAAACAAATCAAAACAAAGAAAGGAATTGTAATTTGTTGGTGAAGGAATGACTACCCAACCGCGTAGGAGACAATATAGCACGGATGGGTCAATATGGACTTTATATAATAGCAATTCCAAAACATTTTTGGAAAGGAAAAAGTATAAATATTTACATCAGGATGAATCAATAGTGCTGCGATGATTTATACTTCACGAACGCTTTAATAGGTAATTTACCCCCTCCATTTTGAATTCGAATCGTAAAGCAAAGCCACTACTTTGGAAGGTCAAAAATATTTATATTTATGGCCTTAACAGAGCCATAATTTCATAGGTAACTAATTCGCTTCAGAGCATCTTATCAAGACACATATTTGATAAGTGCAAGGGCTTTGCATGAATTCAGATGATTACTCTGTCTCTCGCACGTCACAGTTAGGTCATTTACGGTTGCATGTGTTTTCTAATCTGACATTTTGAGCTCAAAGGTTGTTTGCAATTAAACCTTGCAGATAAGCTGCATCTTTTTTTTTTTCATACACAAATGATGTCAAATCATACACACTGTATTGCGAATCGCATAAATCTGCGTTGTGCAGTGCACGGTGCTTAGAAAGAGGAGAGATTTGGAAGTTGAGAGACGCAATGGCAAAGAGTGTCAAAGCATATATTTTGCTGCTACTTTGTGGGATAACATTCGCCGATGTTGGTAAGAGCTCCAAGTTGATAAATCCTGGGTAAAGGAATGTCTACTGGTTGCTAAGATTGCAGTCAAATTGTGGCCTACATAGATACGTATCATAGGAACAGTTGTTATCATAATATTATGATAATTATGAACATACATAGGCCTACTAGTATGTTTTCCTTTTTTTAACTTAATGTTGTATATTAGAATACATGACTAAATCATTTCAGAAAATTCAGAGTTATTGTAGTTTAACTGTAAAGAGATTTGCATAAAAGTGAATAATGCTTGCAATGTCCGTGTAGTCCCATGTGATGATTTTTCTGTGGTACTTTGTGCAAAAACGAATATCATCATTTTGTAGCTGTAAAATGTCATTTTTAGGATGAAAGCTATTTTGTTTCTGCGTTGACTTTTGACTAAATTGGGTACTCATGAATTAAACAACAAGGGTTTTAATTCAAACATATTATGTTCATGATACAGACCTACCAAGTCTCATGTGGAGATTCAGTATATAGAAACGTTGGATGAGAACAGTGGCGTATCTAGGGAAAACGGCGCCCGGGGCAAGCGCGAAAATTGCGCCCCTAATTTCTGAGAAAGTGTTCAACCCCAACCCCATCCCGGTAAGGACTTTAAACAAAGTCCACATGATATGCTTTTTCAAGCACTTAAAAGGGGTCTTTTGAGGGTGATTTAAATGTAATGAATTTTGATAAATTTTGGCGAGCGAGCGCAGCGAGCGAGCCGAAAATTTTGGTATTTCAGCTGACAAAACATGGAATTCTTGTCATTTTTTGCTAATCAAATCTTGCAATTCCAATCAAGATATATTGACGGCCTTATAGATAACGATTTATACCAACAAACTGCATGAGGAATTTAAAAAGTACTCTAAATTAGTACGCACGAGTTAGCCCAAATTTGTATATTTCCACGTCATCATCACGTTTTGTTCTTATCTCTTGTTTCTTCTTTTTTTGATAAATTTTGGCGAGCGAGCGCAGCGAGCGAGCCGAAAATTTTTGTATTTCAGCTTACAAAACATGGAATTCTTGTCATTTTTTGCTTATTAAATGTTACAATTCTAATCAAGATAAATTATAGTGACGACCTTATAGATAACGATTTATACCAACAAACTGAGGACTTATGATACTAGTACTCTAAATTAGTACGAGCGAGTGAGCTGAAATTTGTATATTTCCGCGTCATCATTACGTTTTGTTCTTATCTTTTTTGATTTGTTTTTTTTTGCGCCCCCCCCCCCATAATTATGTTGGAGACCGTTTGCGTCCTCTCTTGATCCAATCGGCGATCGCTTCAGAACGAATGAAACTGCAGCCGCTGCTCCGTGTAACATTTTTCCTGCTTAATATAAAATGACATGTGTGAACACAATAGACATTGTCATTTTGTGCGCGTCATCGTCACGCTTTGTTCTTATCTTCTTCTTTTCTTTTTTTTTTTGGATAAATTTTGGCGAGCGAGCGCAGCGAGCGAGCCGAAAATTTTTGTATATCAGCTTACAAAACATTGAATTCTTGTCATTTTTTTGCTTATTTAATCTTACAATCCTAATCAAGATATAGTGACGGCCTTATAGATAACGATTTCTACCAACAAACTGTGGACTTGAAAAAAACATACTCTAAATTGTACGAGCGAGTGAGCCGAAATTTGCATATTTCCGCGTCATCATTACGTTTTTTCTTATCTTGCTTGATTTTTTTTGCGCCCCCCCCCCCGTATGTTTGAAACCGTTGGCGCCTTCTTTTGATCCAATTTGCGATCGCTTCAGAACGAAAGAAATTGCAGCCGCTGCTCCGTGTAACATTTTGCCTGCTAAAATATAAAATGACATGTGTGAACACAATAGACATTGTCATTTTGTGCGCGTCATCATCACGTTTTGTTCTTACCTTCTTTATTTATATAAATTTTGGCGAGCGAACGCAGCGAGCGAGCCGAAAATTTTTGTATTTCAGCTGACAGAACATGGAATTCTTGTGTGAACACAATAAACATTGTCATTTTGTCCGCGTCATCATCATGTTTTGTTCTTATCTTGTTTGATTTGATTTTCTGCCCCCCCCCCCACCATTCTCCCCCCCCCCCTTCCGGGCGAGTTTTTCCTCTTCTTCTTCTTCTTCTTCTTTTTTTCTTTTTCTTCTTTTTTTTTCGTTTTTTTTTCGTTTTTTTGCGCCCAAGGAGTGGCGCCCGGGGCACGTGCCCCCCTTGCCCCCCCCCCCCCCCTAGATACGCCACTGGATGAGAAGCCTGGCTATGCTGAACTAAGCTTCGTAAACCTTTTCATTATTCTTTTTGTTGGCTGCAGGATACCTCTATGGCTTATCTTACATAGCTGTTTTCATTCCCAAAAAGATAATCCAAGGAGGTCTCCACAAAATGTCTGCCGTTTGCAAAGTCATGTTAGTCATTATACATCCTAGACTTATTCACCCGTGAGCAAAATTTTATCCAAAGAAATGCTCAAAGTAATTTTCTCCAGGACCATCTTCTATAACGAATAAATGAGAATCATGCTAGTAAAATTGTGAATGTGCGCCAAATTGCGTAATTTCTCATTCGAAAATGAAAAAAAAACGCCCTCAATAGGGGGACATGTTCCATATATATAGTTTTATACATTCATATATATATATATATATATATATATATATATACATACTGTATTCATATATTATGATTGTAACCAACTTGCTTTAGACCGGAAATCGTTTATTTGTAGTATTTAGTATAAGTAATTTCCTTTTCCTCACTGTTCTTAAGTTGGTCAGATCCTTGTTTATTTGGAAGTGTCCAGGAAACAACATAAAAAGAATAGACTATATATAAGTAGATAGCAGTCGTAATACTTGATTGTTAAATGTAAGTAGAATGTGAATAGTAAATGTGCCAAGTTTTATGTCAGCCCAGTTACCACTTTACACTAACATGGAATTTTATCCCTGAAAAAAAAGTTAAGGCCAAATGTTAAAACATGTTTAAAAAAGATAACAATTTTAGACTTCTACCATTTTGATCGCATTATAGCAATGTCACCTTATGATGTAAGTTTTGCAGTACTATTAACCCCATATTCTTGAAATATGATGTGTAATATAAAATGTCACTTTTTTGTACTTTGTGTAATTTTCGAAATTCTGATATGTCACGCCATTCTGCGTTGCGTCGTTACGTTATTAGACCATCTTCCCTCTAAAATGTTAACTTCTTGTGTGTATGTGTGTGTTTTTAGTTAAGCAAGATTCAATTAATTTACATCATCATCTTACATTGCCGAGCAATTTGGAGTAGATTACATCATTTCATTGCTAGATATATTGTAAATACTCTAACCTGAGGCGTTAATGCAAAGCAGACCAGTATACCTTTATCAAACTCACGCTTGGAAATATATAATTCTTTATCTACAACCACTCACGGTGGAACATATTTTCTGAGATCTTTATCCGTTAAAATGCTGAATTATATTGTTCCTTCAACCTTTTCATAATTTCCAACATTAAAGTTGGTGAAAAGCGTTGATTTCTCACATGTGTGTCTAGGTAATAGACAACAAGTACTCGGAATGAAGACAGAGAGGGGAAACGGACACAGAAAGTGAGAGAGAGAGAGAGAGAGAGAGAGAGAGAGAGAGGGTGGGTGGGGTGGCGCAGTGACCCACTATCCCGTGGTCTAGTCCGGCATATAATATGAAGTGTGCGTTGCCATGAGAACCACACAGAGCACTCTATATAGCGGGCTGTCTAGTGTGCACGGTCCTCTGTAGACTGACCATAACATGAATGGCCAAAACGGACGTGACGGAACGTGCATTTACCGTACAGTATAGCTTCCTGTCACTTTATAGTTGAATTATTAGTACATAGCCTCCATACACTCCGTCAGGTACAAATAAAACTTTAAAGTTGCACCTAACAGGGGCTACACATGTATGGATGGAAATAACTGTTTGGCGGAGGTCTGCGCTAGCCGAATGCTTATACTCTACTGTTTCTCCTGAAGTTGAATAAATGTACGTATCGGCGATAACATTCAGCTCTCAGTTACATGTGTGTGAGAACATACTTCAGTAGGCTTACATTTCTTGGAGAAAGTCATAGCTGTAATGTTTTTCAATAATTGTCAGAAGTTCCCGAAATAGGAGCAGTCCGTCTTGTTGATGGCTCGGGAAGTTACGAGGGACGCGTTGAGATCTTCTACGACTCTCAGTGGTGGACTGTGTGTGACGATTACTGGGATATCTTGGATGCATCGGTCGTATGTAGGCAGCTGGGATTTGCTAACGCTACTGACGCCTTCGACTGGGCCTTTTTCGGCGGAGGGCCACCGACTCAACCTATCTACCTAGATGCCATTCATTGCAGAGGGAACGAAACGGAGCTGGTGGAATGCGAACAAAATGGTTGGGGAAGCGAGTTCTGCTATCATGACGAGGATGCGGGCGTGAGATGCTATATAGAGTACAACGAAGGTGAGATTCGAATGAAAGGTGGCAATATAATTTTTCGCAAAGAAAACTAACTTCTTAATCAGATTTTTTTTTGTTTCGTTTACTGTTAACATTCGTCCAGTGTATACACATGTAGACACGTG